>NC_048300.1:63846711-63961292 GCF_013100865.1 Trachemys scripta elegans | reverse complement strand
TTTTTTAGGGGGGGGGGGGGAGGGAGGTGTCTTTATCCCAAAGCTGAAGGCCCAAACAGTAGCAAACCATTTGTTCCAACAGAAAAGAGTCTTTTAATGTTGATGGCCCTTTCTTGCTCTGTGCCAGCTTCTTAGGCATTCAACTGTGTGTCAAACACCTACTTATGCAAGTTTCAGAGTAACAGCCGTGTTAGTCTGTATCCGCAAAAAGAAGAACAGGAGTACTTGTGGCACCTTAGAGACTAACAAATTTATTAGAGCATAAGCTTTCGTGGACTACAGCCCACTTCTTCGGATGCATATAGAATGGAACATATAATGAGGAGATATATATACACACATACAGAGAGCATAAATCTCCCCTTGTAAGTACTCTCACACTTCTTATCACACTGTCTGTACTCGGCTAGCTTGATTATCACTTCAAAAGTTTTTTTTCTCTTAATTAATTGGCCTCTCAGAGTTGGTAAGACAACTCCCACCTGTTTATGCTCTCTGTATGTGTGTATATATATCTCCTCATTATATGTTCCATTCTATATGCATCCGAAGAAGTGGGCTGTAGTCCACGAAAGCTTATGCTCTAATAAATTTGTTAGTCTCTAAGGTGCCACAAGTACTCCTGTTCTTCTTTCTACTTATGCAAGAGAACTCTACACTCACAGATACTACAGAAAGCTTTGGGAATAGAACACATGAGCACTGTTGGACAAAGTGTGAACACTTTCTCTGTGCGAACAGGGGTTTACCTGCATTTGGTCTACATTCAAACAGAGGCTGCTCCACCAAACCATCCTGTACTTGCTAAATGTTACCACCCCTTCACCCTTACCCTGCAAATTCCTTCTGAGATGTCTTCAGTTACATTCATGAGGCCCTACTGGCCGCTGTCAGAGAGGCTACCAGACTGACAATCTCCAGCACAAGGAGATACCCTAGTGCCCCTCTGACACAACCTACAAAACACAGTGCTGAAATAAGGCCTACTTGATCTTCACAGGTACACTAGCATCTGTCCTTATATTAGTGATGGCTTTGACAAGCTGCTCTACCTAAACCCTCCACCATTCAATATAACTACACCGAACACCGGGAATCTGGGATGCATGAAGATAAATGCTGGAATTGAGCACAATGCCATGTTATCTTAGGAGAAAAATCTACAATAAGTAATTCTAAGGCCATAGATCATCTAGTTTGACTTTCTGTATAACACAGGCCAGGGAACTTCATTGTTACTTCATGTATTGAGCCTAATAGCTTGTTCTTGATTAAAGCAGCCCCTAATAGGGCAACCAGTCTTGATCTGAAGATATCAAGAGATGGAAAATCAAATCTCTTCTCTTGGTTGTTTGATCTTTACACCATCCTTACCCATTCCAGCTGTTGCTACTCCAGTGTGGATAGACTTAGTTGTTTCAGGGCATGGGGAGTGTATCTTGGCATCACATTTCCTGTTTTTCAGAAGTCAAAGTTAGTCACTCTTCACATTCCAGTAAGCAGTGAGGAACTGCTGTACGTTAGTAATGCTATGTTAATAAAGTATTGGGGTATTTAATTTTTAATTTAATTTCCTTAAAAAAAAAAAGTGTCTCCGGCACTGCATATACCATATAGCTCAGCTTTCCTTTTTCAGTGCCTTTGGCTCCTAGGCAATGATTACCCTGTTCGCAGAAGGCAATGCATCATCTCCTTGGCTCCAGTCTGTCCAGCACAGCCTGTTCCCTTCCCCCTCTCCACCCCCCCCCCGCTCCCCTTTCTCTCTCATACTCTTCCCACCCCCATTGATGGAGTAGTAAGCATCAGCATGGGACCTGCAGGTTGAGCTGGGGGGAGTATGCGGGGATTAACATGGAGTCAGTATGGAAGCATTTTTTTTTTCTAAGTGAGAACCACTTAGGGTGGGAGGGCAGTTGGTAGAAGGGATGGTCCAGTGGTTAGGACCATGGACTTGGAAGAACTTGGTTCAACTTGCTGCTCTAACAGCCTTTGTGACCTTGGGCAAGTCCCTTAGTCTGTCTCTGTTTCTCATCTGTAACAGAAGGATAATAGTACTTTCCTACCTCATAGGGGTGAGGAGTGTTGAGGATAAACATCTTAAAGGTGCTCAGACGCTATGGTGACTGTGGCCAGGTAAGTAGCTGTCCTTGATAGATATTGGGGCTTTTGAGGACAGAGCAGAAGCTCCTGAACCTCTCCCACTGCACAGTTCTGACCCCTGACTTTACGCCCACTCTTCCTTGTTCCCAAACCCCTCGTTGCTCTGACTCCCTCCATGTTTCCCCTAACAGCTCAGGTTCACCTGCTGCTACTCTGACAATGCTCCAGTTCCTCCAACAGTCATAGAATTTAGGGTCATAAGGGACCTAGTCTGATTTCCTGTATATCACAGGCCGCCAGTACATGAAGCACAACAGTCATTTCCCTCCACCATGCCTGTTGCTTTGAGTCCTCCTCTTCCCCCCCCCCACTTTGGTCCTCCATGCCCCTGGTAAACTTGTAGGGTTTTTGTGGAGATGCCAAAGTGATGGGGTTGTGATGAGTGTTTGTACCACCTGGAGGCAGAGCGGAGATGCGGAGTCTCTACCCTAAATCTAGATCTTCTGTATGAGGAAGGGGCTCCACACATCCATATGCAGCATAGGCGGCCCAGAGGTGTGAAGTAGTCCATTCATCTCAATGAGATGTTCTCAGCTGAATGAGAACCACCCCAGGGGACGAATATTGCCTGAAACAATTGCTGTGAGATGTGATCTTCTCCATTCATCTCAGTAGATTTTTTTTTTCCACCCATTTGTTTCTCAGTGTTGTTGCTTGGAAGCCTGTGCCCTGCTAAGAGCATTGCTTATTCTTAGCTCCCTACCCAGAGGGGCAGGGCTCCCAGATCATGGGCACAAGGGTGGAGTCAGGGAGAGGGCCTCAGACTCCCCAGAATCCCATTTCCAGGGGCCTGAGGGGAAGAGGCACCTAGACCTTGGTTTACACAGAAACGTAATAACATGCCTAGCAGTCATTTTCATATTTATGTAGAGTATGTGTAATTCATTAAAAAGGAAAAAAAAAAAGGCGTTAGCCCCTTTTAATGTAGTTGTACTACTCAGGGCTCATTTCCCCAAACTTTAAAACCCTCTTGATAGAGATGCGTAGTAGTAACGTGTCCACTAGTCATTCCCAGGTTTCTGCCAAAGGCAGCGCTTGAACTCTCAGTGAATGTGTGCAGCTTAGGTTCAAAGGCTGCAGCCTGTTCCCTTGAGCTACCACTATGAAAACAGGCTGCCTGGAAATCCCTCTTGCTTCCAAAGAGCCCTAGTCCTGCTGCATGTACACATTTCATTTTTTGCCTCCAGCTGCTGAAACTTTGTTCCTAATTTAAGCATGACTAAGTTTTTCAACATAAAGTCCCACTCATAGGGTGCCATGCTGTAACAGACATAAGTCTTAAATTACTTAGATCAGTGTGGGGAAGATCAGAGCCATAGTTTGAGGCCCAAATATGGGCAAAAAAAGTGAAAGGAATGAGTTAATTTTGTAAAACTGTTTTAGTGTGCTGTATATTGGGAATCCCTTGCTCAAATGATCCTAAATTTGTCCCATTTTACCCTGCACCCTAATGAGGCACAGCAATTTCCAAGACACTGAGTAAGTATACTGATTTTAAATTAGTGGCTCTCAGCCTTTCCAGACTACTGTACTCTTTCAGGAGTCTGATTTGTTTTGCGTACCCCCAAGTTTCACCTCACTTAAACTACTTGCTTACAAAATCAGACCTAAAAATACAAAAGTGTCACAGCTCGCTAATACTGAAAAATTGCTTACTTTCTCATTTTTACAATAGAATTATAAACTAAATCAATTTGAATATAAATATTGTATTTATAGGTCAGTGTATATATAGTATATAGAGCAATATAAACAAATCATTGTATGGAATTTTAGTTTGTATGGACTTCGCTAGTGCTCTTTACGTAGCCTGTTGTAAAACTAGCCAAATGTCTAGATGAGCTGATGTACCCCTGGAAGACTTCTGCATTCCCCCAGAGGTATGTGTCCCTCATTGAGAGAGCACCTAGAGTCTCTTTAAACAGAAAATGATATGCAACCTTAAGTTCACTGCAGTTGGCGCTTTGTTATAATGAATAGATATGGTTTAAACAAAAACCAAAATACTTCTCATGCAAAAAATTTGTTTTCTGAAAATTTCAACTAAAACCTTCAATCAGCTGTGAAAAGCCTGAAAATTTGTTCAATTTTCAGATTTTTGTTGTCAACCCATATTTTATGAAAGATTTTATTGAAGTGTAAATTTAGAGAAGTTTACCCTGCTTTTGCAGTGTGTAATTTCTGGCAGAAGTTCAGAAGGTTCCAGGAATTCCAGAACAGGCGAAGGTTCTTTGTTGCCTTCTAATGGTGGGGAGCAGTCTTGTGGGGGAGGGGAAGCCTTGGTACAATACTCTGTCTGAACCCAGGAAACCTTCAGAGTTGTTTCTTTTGACTGGTGGTTCTGCTCCCTGCACATACCTCTAAGTCTTGCCTCAATATGAAGTTCCAGAGGTCCTAATAGTCAAGAGCCTCAATTGCACTATTATATATAAATACTTGTATTTTGCTCTGGTTCAGGAGCATTTGAAGTTGGTGTTTTATTCTTTGGCCTAACACTGGTCCCTGGAGTCTTCACAAAAGATCACAGCATTGATGGTAGTACCTCTTTGCCTAAGGCAGTTGTACATCCTGTCCTTTTATTAACAACTGTATTGTGAAGGCCCTGTCAGCTCTAATTCCTCGAAGGAGAGCTCAAGAATCAGTGAAGCTACCTGCCTGGCAAGAGATGGTTGTTAACCTTGAAGAATTGATAAGTACCTTCTGAGGAATCTGTCTGCTTGCAAGAGTGCTCTTTAACCAGAACCAGTGTTTTGTTAATCCTCCCCTAAAAGAGAGACAAGGCATAGGTCTCTTTGCAGACCAGAGAGAAACTAGATCGCCTGTAACCAAATGATATTTCAGATGTAGGTTATCATGTCACTTTTCATGGATTTGATTCCATGAGCCAGGAAACGCTTTATCCCTTGCTTTATTTTCTGGCTTAGTGGACTCAAAGCAGAGAAATACCTTTGCTCTGTCAATCTAGCACTGTGGTGGAAGGACACCAGAATGATGATACTCTGGTGTCTTAATGGGGCAGTTTTTTAAAATGCAAGTTTATGGGGGTGGGAACCTTTCTAATCCTTATCTTAGCCTACTAGGGAATCTACCTTCCATGTTAAACTTCTTAGGCTACAGGAGATGAGATTTGACCCCCCGAGTCACAGGTGCTATACCAGGTAATCAGGATAGTGATGGTGTCATAAACTGAAAAGAAGAGTGACACTAGGGGCAAGAGGCTAGCGCAAGAAGCCATGGTCCCAATGAACTGAGCAGAATGCCCTGTTATGTTCCTCAAGCAAACTCTTGAGTAGCATGCTTTATCAAATGGACTGTCTGAAATGAAAATGGACCGTCTTTTCCCTGGCGGACAGTGGAACTGAACAACCAAGAAAATAAGTTGCCTAGTTTTTGCAGTCTACAAATGGGATGTACTGACTGATGTGCTTCCTATTGCTTAGGTCATGAGGAAACTCTAAGCAGACAATGTTTTTTGAGTTATAGACCATATATGTACTACACTCTGGGGTCTGGTCTACACTACAGCGTTAGGTCCACATAAGGCAGCTTATATCGACCCAATTATGTCAGTGTACACAATACAGCCTTTCTCCTGCCAGTGTAAGTGCCCTATTACAATGACATAACTCCGCTTCCACAAGAGGTGTAGGGCTTTTGTCAGTGTGGTTAGAGCTATGCAATGTCCCTGTACATGCTGCGTTACTTACGTCTATTGGCTGTCATTCTTGTAAATTTCATGGTTCAACTGTGAGCCATGGAATTGACAAGAAAGTGGGCTCTGGGTTTCCCCACTGGGCTCCTCCCAGGTCTCCACTCCAAGCTAGGCTCCCAACTCAGGCTATCGCCCGGGATCCCTGCTCCAATCTGGGCTGCTGCCTGGGCTCTTCAGCTCCCTGCTCCCCACCAGGAATATGGCAGCCAACCAGCTTCTGGGCAGGGACCTCCCTGCCAGAAGTCCAGCTGCCCTGCCCCCCAACCCTAGGCTTCTCAGCTACCTGCTCTCTGCCAGGAATGGGACCACTGCACCAGGCTTCTTGGCTCTCCACTGGGTGCAGCCATGCTCCTGGTGGGGAGATCTTCACCCTCAGTCCAGTTGGCTGTTGTGCCTCCGGCAAGGAGCGGGGAGCCGAGAAGCCTGGGGCGGCTGCCCCGTTCCTGGACGAGAAGCCCAGGGTGGCTGCCCCATCCCTACAGTGCCTGTAAATCAACCTGACGTAGGTCAATTTAAGTTTATTGTGTAACTTAAGTTTATATGCCCGGAGTGTGAATGTGCCTGAAACCAGAAGATTTTTGTTAATGTTCATTGGTCCACCTCTGCATCCTTCTCCTTTGTGCTTGGAACTGAGAGTATAAGGTGCAATGCAGACTGACTGCTCGCTAATTCTTGTCTCCTGTCTGTGATCTGAGATGGAACCTCTTCAATGTCTACAGTGTTAGCTAGTTTCTTGTGCTTATTATCTGTAAATGGGTTTTAAATAGTAGTTTTAGATCGTTTTCTTAACTAATTAAGTGTAGTCTTTAGTGGTGGGACCTTGGAGAGGGGTGTGTGTGTGTGTGTCTGTCTTTTCCCTTGCCTGCCCTCTTTCCCCAAATGGGCCAACTACTGTGTCCAATGTCCTGATATTCAAGAACTGTGTATCCTGCCCTCAGGCCTTCCCAGTCAGCGATGGCTCAAGTGCCCCTGCTTCCTCAGAGAAGATTACAGCCCCTCAGGCTTTGTAGATTCCTGATGGATTGGGCCATGAGGTCCCAGTCTGACTCTGGTCCATCAGACCCTCCTGTACATCTGGCAGTGGTATAGAGAAGCACCCCTCTAAGCACGGTGACCTTTAGCTCTGGAGTTGATAGGAGTTAGAGCAAAGGACTCATCCAAACAGGGGCATGAGGAGGGTAGGAAACACCCTTATAAAAAGCAAGGTAAATCTCCCTACAGGTCCTCATCCAAGAAGAAGGCCACTTCTCTCTCAATCTCTAAGTCTGGTGAGAGACTGTGGCATGGTGTGGGAGCACTAGGAGCTCACAAGGGACATAGTATCGTTCTCCCAGTTCTCAGGGACAATAGTTCTCTGAAACCATTGTTAACTGTAGGAACAGGATTATCCCCGGTATCAATGAGAGGAAAAACAAAAGTAGACACCTCCTACACAGACCATACCAACTCAACATAAGAAGTTGACTGACAAGACTGACATTGCTGGCACCATGGTACGAAAGAAGCCCAGTCTGCACCCTTGCGTCAGGGAAATAGATACACTGCCATCTGCACAGACACAGAATCCCTGATCCTGTTAGAATGGATTCTCGCCAGGGATATTACCCACACTACTGGTGCAGGGCATGCAAGAAAGGGAAAAAAAGTCACTTACCAGTACTATCTACCTGCAGGGGCATAAGGCCCCCAGGGCTGACTGCACTGCACATGGAATTTGAAGCCACTGCCACTTCTGAGTCAGATGTTAGTGGGAAGGCATAACCACTCCCATCAAGACAAGAGTTCAGTCTAGACATGGGATCCAGAGTTTCCCAGGGGGTCATGGGTATCAGACTGCCAGAGTACTTTCCTGCTCTCAAGTACTTCTCCAGAAGAATTGTCTGTAGATGGTGTCATGGGTCAGATATCTGCCCTGGAAGGCTTTTCCCATTTGGTTCCTTCCCCTAATTATAGTTGCAGGTGCTCAGTCCAGCCATTTATCTAGGTACCTAGCTTTGGCACCCAAATTCAAAAATATATTACATTTGGATGCTTCAGCGGTTGAGAACATTTCCCCTACTCACACCACGTAGTCCTGGTTTAGTTTTCTAGTTTTGCATACGCTGTTTCCCTTTTGAGCTTGTTTGGTCACATTTGAGTGAAGGTCCAAATTTGGCCCTCTTAAGCCAGCTCCTTGGCTAGCAGGGGGGAGAATTAGCATTATTTTAACTCTGATGTTACAGCTATATATAAATACAGATAACATGAGCTTGATTTTCAAAACTACAGTCATGTAATTTTGCACCTTCATTTCTTGTCTGTAAAATGGGAATAGTACTTCCCTACCTCACAGGGGTATTGTAAGGATAAAATTAAAGATTGCAAGGCACTATGATGATGGCCATATAGGTATATAAATACACTTTTGTACCCATTTCTAAAATTGAGATTACTTGATATATCTTGGATTTTTAATAAAATCTTTGAGTTTTGTATAAGTAACAAATGAGACAAGATCACATTGTATCACTTTCAGACAAGAAGTATTGCTTCTTTCAGAAAGAAATATTATATTGTTTAACATTTGGAGAAACAAAAGAGAAAAGTGAGCTGAGCTGTTTGAGAGTAGGGATGGCTAACTGGTAACCAGGTAACTTGTGATATTAGGCTATGTCTACACTGTGCTGCAGTGCAGAGTACAGGGTGTAAATAGTAGAGTGCACCATTAAGTGTTGCACTATAAGTGCCCTGTGTGGGTGCTGCTGGTGCAAACTAAAAGGTAACTGGTTTGCATTAATGTAGTCCCTATTGAAAGAGGACTAGGTTAACAAACAAGGTATCGTTTCATTTGCACCAGTAGCGTCCTCACAGGGCAGTTAAAGCACAACACTTTGGTGTGCTGTGCAGTTCACACCCCTGTAGGGATTGTACTGTAGCACAGTGTAGACAAGCCCTAAGTCACTAACAGTATGTCTACACTGTAACTGGTAGTTTGCTTCCCAGCACAGGTAGACACACACACACTAGTGGTGCTTTAGCTAAAAATACAAATGTAGCCAGGTATAGCACATGTAGCGGCTATGGCTAGCTGCCCAAGTGCATAGCCAAGTGTCTGGGTGGATTTGTACTCAGGTGGATAGCCTTAGCTGCTGCCCTTGATACTCCTGGCTACACTGAGTGTGTCTCTAGCCTCTCTGGGAAGTACGCTCCCAGCTGTAGAGATACCCAAAGTAATCTGGATTACTATGTCAATAAAGAGGAATACAAAAAATGTAAATCACGTATCTTTTGTGAGGAGCTAGAAAAACGTGTGTTGGTAACATTCTAAAAACAGTGCAAAAAGATTCCCCTGCTATGCAAGACCCCTGTATTCTGGAAGGTAGTGATAGAGCTAGGGTAGTGCTTTCCCTATACACTGGTGAGAGCAGTGGTGAGGTGGAAAAAATACTACTCTGATCATGTTTTCCCCTGGTGAGGACACTGGTAGGACTTTCATATGGTGAATTTTTATTAAGGGAGAAGAGTTGAAAACCCACAAATGGTGCAGACTGGGAGTATCACTGGGCTATTGGCAGTTCTCCAAAGCAAGCTTTATACAAAGTGTGCTCAATGTCTGTGGTGGTCACTGAAATGTTTCTGTGAAGAGACATAGGATGGGCTTCGAACTTTACATTTTGTCTTAGTCTCAATTTGTACAATTTTTACTTATCAGGGCTTGAGCTTTCCTGAAAAAGGTTATTTTTGAATTTATAGAAAATACTTTGGGTCAGCTGAATTCCTAGAGACATCTCTGGGGCTAAATCATTCTGAATTATAGACAAAAAAGATCTATGGTATTCTATGTCCTGCATGTCAGTTGAGATGGTGGGTGTATTCTCCGACCGGTCTATGGAGATAAGAAATCAAAAGGACTTTAATTACTCATTAATAAGGTTTGATTCCTGCTGAGCAATCATTCTCCCCCTTCTCTCCTCCCCCCCACAGTCCTGACTAAGCTGTATCTAGCTGTTTTAATTTTTCCTTTCTGAAATACCTTTTTAAACTGTCAGGATCTAGCTAGATGATATCTATTGTCAGATTTTTTTTTTTTTTTTTTTTACCCCTTGCTCCAGAGAATGGGGGAACAGTATGGTGGCCAGTTGTGTCATTCCCTTCCTTTTAATGACTGGGAACACCTTGTGAGGTTGCAGCTCTTTAGTTTGATTTCTCACTTGTCTTTGCCTAGCCCAGAAGCTGGAGTCTAAAGTAATGTGTGGGTTTCACAGTGTGCTGCTCCCTCCTCCTTAAAGTGGATTATTAAACTCGGGGTGTGCAGCTCATGGTTCTTACCAGCTCCAGCATGATCCTTTTTAGCAGGTGGATTAAGAATCGCTCAACTCTGCAACCCATGGCTTCCTTCAGGTTTGCTGTGGATTCGTTGGCTCTGGAGAAGGTAAGTCCCTGAAGGGATTTTTCTTTTGAATGAAAGCACCCACTTTCAAATATGCCATGTGCTCTTAGTCCTTAGGAAGGATGATTTTTACTCAGGCTAGGATCTGAAGTCCCCTTTCCTTTGATGACCCTCCAGTAGCCTTGTGTCTTATACTTCATCACCATGACACTCCCTAAGGTGTGTATAATATCCAGGGTTACAAGCCTGTCTCAAGGAGCCATGGAGATAATGGCAGAATTCTTTGACTCCCTCAAGCATGACCTCACTAAAGTGTTAGTTTGCCTATCCCACTTGTAGTTAGCCCTCCACTCAGTCTGTATTTGCAGCTGTCTTATTTATGAGGAAGAACTTGAAATATCTTAGTTCAGGCCATTTAGGAGACTGACTCCTCTTCCTCCCCACCTCCCCCACAAAATACCCACAATGACAGTCACTGTAGAGTAGATCTTGATTTTAAAAACAGCCTGATTAAAGGATGGAGGGACACCCATTCTCTCTCAGGCAGAAGGATAGGTATTTGTACTTCTCCTCCAACCCTCATCCTACAAATGGTCCTTATGTTTATGGTAAGCCTACGGGTTTGGCAGCCTGCCAGGAAGAAAAGACTATAAGTGAACCCACCCACCCACTTCCTCCTCAGGTTTCTTTTCCTACACCCTGGAATCATGGAGTGCAGCCATGTCTTAATTTTCAGCTCCTTCTAACACTTCTCTTTTACAGCTTGAAAGAGAACATTTGAAGAAAATAATTATAAAATAAGAATGGAGGATTTTGAGATGGGGAAATGGTTGCTGAAATATTGCCCTGTGGCCTTCCAGCCATGCATGCAGAGAGTGTGCACGTCTTTGCTTTGCATGGAGTTCTGTGTGCTTCTCCTCTGAAGTATTGATTTAGCTGGATATCAGCCTTTCTGCTTGGAGAATGTATACTGAACCCTGTCCACCTGTGGGCATTGAGTTTATACAGATCCTATTGTATTTCTGCAGAAAATATGGGATTGTCAGGATCTCTGATTTCTCTTGGCTTGGGAGAACTTACTTGGCAATTTCCTCCCTGCCACCCAATTCAGAAGTCTTTTTTCTGTCAGTAGGGGCATATCAATTTATCTTTCCTTTCCATTCTGTTTGTATTCCTTACACTTTCTCCCGCTAGGTGGAGTCTTACCACCGTGGGAGTGTTTGTGAAGGAATCTACCTTATCTCTCATGAGAGAGAGCTTTGTATTCTCCTGGGTACTCTTTCAAGTGATATCAGCCGTGCTTGTCTCCCACCAGTATGGGGAGGTTCACATTCTCCATAATTAACTTGCTTTCTGTTTCTGTACTTGAGATGCCAGCTTCATTCTGTTTCATGATCTCTTTCTGTTGGTTTCCCTTAATGACAATGAAATGGACCCAGTTTACTGTTGTATCAGGGTTGAATTAGTCCCTATTACTGGCGTTGTGCTGCACATGCAGTGGGAATTCCTGTTGCAGTTCAGAATGCTATTATTACTTCTTCACTTGCCAGCTCAAGCAAGTTGCTGGGTTCAACCCCAGAGTTTTCTCCCAAGCAATGAATACAGGAGCTTGAGGAGTCTGACTTCTTGTCCGCTGTCAAGTCTCAATATGAAATGATATTTACTAGAAAAAATAGTGTATCACCTAGTATAGCTGTGAAGAATATTTAATAGCTTATGTAAATTTTTAGTATTTGTTAAGGGTGGGGGAGAACCTATATTGTGCATCCTTTCCTATATCATACCCAGCACTATTGTGTTTCCATCTCCTATGTAATATGGAGACAGACTAAACTGTGTCTCATACCACACACTCTGTTTTAGCATAGTTGTTTAGTTTTTCAGCTACTGAACTGTCTGGCCTTCCAGAGGACTAGTAGATTTGTATGAAATAAAAATAATTTTGCATTTTCTTTCCTGGCATTTTAAAGCGCTATATAATTATAGTTATATAATATGGTAATAAATCACCAATGTAGTAATACACAGAACTCTGAGGCTCAAGGAGAATGTGGCTTTCTCAAATGCTCCTTAACCTTTTGGCATTACAGAAATGTCTGCAGTTCCAACTATTGGCACCATGGAAGGCTCATTCTGGAACTTTCCCAGCACATCAAGACTTTTATATTAAAATCAATAGAATAAACATCAACAGTCCAGAGAGCTGCTTGGCCAGTTTTTACATTTTGGGTGCAAGTTATCTAATCTTTATCTTTTTTTAGCTTTAGAAGATGCTGTTTAACATCCTTCCTAGTTACTCTTGGTATAGAAAATATTTCATTATTGCTGTAAGATATGAATACATCTTCCATATTCTTTCCAAATACAGAACTAAAATAATTTAGTGAACACTTCTTATTTGATAATTTTATCATCTCATCTAGTACACTTATAGCATTGTTAGGCTTCCTTTTGTTCCTGTTATGTATTTTAAAAAAAATCTTTATGGTCCTTACTGACGTAAGTTCACTTAAACAATGCCCCTGCTATTTTGCCATTTCTTATCTTTTTGGTACTTGATAAAGATTCTTTATTATTATAAACTTTATTAGTATTACTCAAATTGGGAATTTCCTCATTAGGTACTTTCTTCATAAACGCATATCAAATTTACCCAGTCTTATTGACTTTTTTTTGTGTGTTGCCAATTTCTGTTCTTGAAATAAACTTTCAAAATATCAATTTTCTTGAAAGCACACTTTAAATAGTATGTAGTGAATGGATTTTAAAAAAAATGATTTGTTTCCTTGCTATGTGTAGAAGGGGGCACTTGAAAGCAACATCAAACTGCTTGAGCCCTCCTTCCTGTCTGTGCAATTACTGTTTGCTGGCTCTTCATTTCAGTGCTGATGAAGAGCTTGGGGGAAGAGCATGCACATGATCTCCCTTCAACAATTCAGACAGGAAGTGCAACTGATAATCTTTGAATCAGTGAAACTTGCTTATCAAGTGCTGACAAATGCAGAAACATTACAGAACATTTTCTTTTCATTTTACAATTTAGTAACTGTGTAATATGGCCACAGTGTTTAGATGAAAATATATATTTTTTTTCACATTGGTGGTGTCACTTAAATCATCCTGTTTTAATTTTCTCTTCCTTTAATTTGGATCCTAAAGATAAACTTCTTCCTTTTCAGATAAGCCAAGACATTACTTTTCCTAGGCTGCTGCTGTTTTTTGAGTCTGGCTTACTTGTGTACGGTGCACAGCTCTTTGTGTTTTTACTTTGACTAAAACAGCGCACACACATGTTTGCTTTATTCACAGGTCTTAAAGCACAGATTCTTTTCAGCTAGGTGATATCACCTTGTGTGCTGTATCCTTAATCTGTATAATCATCATGTCTGTTACTTGCTGGCTTCCAGTATGACCTTTTTATTATATCTGGCTTGTATGTAAGCTCTTTTTATTTCATTCTAGGATCAGGTTTACTTTTCTTTTCATTTCACTGAAAGTATTGTAACATTAAAAGCAGAGTGGTAGTATTCATCCATCTAACTATGCTGTCTTGTTGGACTTCTCTTATGGTACATTGTACTTTACTATCTTTGTTGAGCCAATAAACATAATCTGTGCTCTCGAGCTTCCTCTTACATATGAAAGTAGTGTTCTTGCGTATTCTTATTTGTTCTCTTACTAATTTCTCTCTGGAAAAGCAGGTCCTGGACTTTCATTATATTTTACATGCACTTCATCAAATGCTGGATATTGCTTTGTGTGTTTTACCATCATAGATTAAGTCACTATCAAGTCCACAGGTTTCAGAGTTGCAGCCGTGTTAGTCTGTATCCGCAAAAAGAACAGGAGTATTTGTGGCACCTTCGAGACTAACAAATTTATTAGAGCATAAGCTTTCGTGGGATGCATCCGAAGAAGTGGGCAGTAGCCCACGAAAGCTTATGCTCTAATAAATTTGTTAGTCTCGAAGGTGCCACAAATACTCCTGTTCTTTTTATCAAGTCCACGTTCACCTTTTTCAGAGTCTTTGTTTCTTTAGACTGACAAATTTTTGTCTTCCAGTGTTAACTCCATGTGTTTACACCTTAAACCACATGATCACTTATATTTAAAAAAAAAAAAAAAATCTTCCCTGGTTTTTAATTACAGGGTCCCAATAAAACACTGAACATTCATACACTTCCCTTCTTTTAGAGAAGGGTACATACCTGTTTTGCCATGTCGGGAGTCTAAACTATTTTAATAGCCTCCTTTGGGAAACTGAGACATGTATGTGTATATCAATTGTATGAGCCCCAGTATTGTTAGGCAGTATTTGCTCATACCAGTGGTTTTAATACACTGGCTTTTAACCATAATAAAAATAGCTAATTGAATGTCAGTTGTCGAGATTTCCTGTAACTTTCCAGGATTATTGGCATCATTTGTGTTCACCCTATTTATTCTTTTAACTTCTGACTTGTTGTCATTCCTGCTACCAAAATTGCTCTAGTCTTTCTTAAAAAAGTAAGCAAAGTGAAGAAGTTCTTGAAGGCATTGAGAACCTAGAGCTGGTTGTTAGAGGCTAGTCTTAACTGGCACCCTCTGTCTGGAAACAGCAGTAGAAGAATACCTTGCTTTGAAATGGCTGACCCACATACAAACAAGTTTCTCAATGATGCTTAAAACATTAATACAAAGGGATTGAAAGTAAAGTAGGGGAGGTGAGAAACCCAAGGCTGCGGACTCGTAGGGAATTCTGATTAAAAATCCATGTCCTATGACGACCCAAATTAATCTTCTTTAAGATGCAGATGGAGCTGAAAGAGGGGAAGCAGGAATACAGAAAATAGGAAACAAGTTGACAGGAGTGGGTGGGTCAGGTTTTGTGGCCCGCATTAAGCGGGAGGTCAGACTAGATGAGCATAATGGTCCCTTCTGACCTTAGAGTCTGAGTAGAGCCTGAAGGTTGGGCATGAAGCAAAAAAGAAATAGAGGTGTAAAGTTACAGCCATTGGGGAGGAAACCAGAGAATGAGGTGAGAACATGTGAAAACAGAGGGAAGAGGTGGTGATAAGTTGACTCCAGGTGGCAGTTTATAAGAACAGAGAAATGGAGATGAGATGTGGAGTGTTGAAGAGGGAAGAAAAGGATGGAAAATGAGTGAAGAAAGCAGTGGCTGGGAGAGAGAAACCTAGAAGTCATGGTGCTAAACTGAAATAAATCGGGGCTGAAGGGAAGGCTGCAGACAGTTTGTTGCTTCCCAGGAGCAATTTGAAGAGGGTATTAGTTCATATCACTAATGATGGAAGAGAAGGCAATGTTGTGTTTTTTCTTTGTGGAAGGATTGCTGTCCGGCGTCTGAGGAGATGATGGTAGATGACTGAGAGAGTGCACAGGAATTGGGTTTGGGTGCTGTTAAGTAGAGAGCCCAGCCCATGCGTTGCAACTTCTGTCTGTTCTACTACACCAAGAACAGCTCAACGGTGACATCCAAGAGAATTAAATGGTATCACCAGTACTTGGGGACGGATATTACGGTGCAGTATGCCTGTGGAAGTGCTTTTGGCAATCTAACATTTGTCAGGCATGTCCAGAGAACATGGGAGATTCTGTATGGTGTTTAATTGTCATGAAGAGCCACTGTTAATGTTTCTCTTTATGGGTTATGTTGTCCTAAGTTCACACATCTGCTGTTAATGAATAGATGCTTGCTGATAATGTTAATGGCATGTAGCTAGTATCAGGATTTGTATGGGGAGGAGGGAAGGGAATATGCGAGAGGGGTTGGTAATGAGGTTTGCAACTTTACTAGTCTTTGAAGAACATATTCTGTATGGCTTCCTACTGACTGCACATACATTCTGTGATCTCTGATCCTACAAGTACCAGGCAAACTTTTGCATGTGCAGTGCTCTTTGACAGCCCTTTCTATGGGAGCATTTATAAGCATCTAGATATTTGGTTTCAATGTGCTTTCTCCTAGTTGATGTGAAATAGTTAAATAAAGTATTACCTTAAGATTTTGTTTGTATGTGTTGTAGAATCACTGAGTAACTCTTCTACAATGCTATTATTCTTGTTCATTCCATCAGCAGAGGTTAAAAATAAAGCCTAATTTCTATCCTAGATTAACCTGACTGGTTTTAAACATTGACCAATTAGTGCACAGGACTAGAAGGGAAGATGCACTTGCATGACCATAGTAGATAGTTATACCTGTGGGCTGCTATTTGGCAAATTTCAGGAAGTTAAACTATTTACCCCCCTCCTCCTTTTCGTCTATCTTTGTTTCCTTAGAGCAAATATTTCTCCATCCCAGCCTAGAGAACTTAATAGGTTGGTAAGCTGTGTTCTTAGGGTTAGCTTACAGCCTCAAGTTACTGTCACACTGTGGAAAGACAAGAATATAATTTATCCATGAAAGGTGCCTCTATATAGAATGCCATATGTTTGGATTATGGTTAGGTGTAGCTATTTGTCAGGTATAGATACTTTCTAAACTACAAAATCAGTTTTGCTAGGTTCCAGGATTAATAGTTATATTCCTTTATATTGATGTCAATACAGATCCTATCCTCTGTTCATCTAAGATAAATTTTGTAATGGGTCTTTTCTCTTACCTCCGATTCCTCTGTAAGATAGTTTCTTTGTGGTGGTGGTTTTGGACAGGTTACTCTGGATAAAGACTTCCCATTGCCTGTTTGAGTTTAATGCTTCATACGTAATGCTAAATGAAATCATGTTTGCTATCTCTTGGAAGAGGCTCTTACCATTTTAAAAGGGGGGAAAAAGGCTTCTGGGACATGTGCATAGGGATAACTGTCTTGGGGAAGAGCTTGAGGAGGTGTTCACTCTGAAAGTTCTCAGTCTGAGGATCTTCCAATTTCAAGGGCTCATTCCATGGTCATTTCTGTAATCTTCACTTCTGTTCCTGAAAGTATCCAGGCTTCTTAGGACCCCAGTATTTTTTCTAAAAGGGAGGAAGGGGGGTTGGGGGGATAGTATGTTTTGTTGCTCCCCTTTCATATAGGCTAGATACCAATTTTCTCCTTTACAACTTAAAATCCCTCTTTGCCTTTCTCTTTGACTTAACTAGAGCACAGTTGGAAAGAGATGCTGTTAGTACATATATATTCCTTTCTATTTTGTAGATGACTTCCACCCCTTTTTGATTGGGGCTATGTTGCTCTTTTCTCCTTTTTGAGAATACTTTTAGGGTTCTCTGAGAATAACCTTCATTCCAGAAAATGTCTTTTCTGGGAACATGGAGCAATCTTTGCCATACTCACTTCATACTCTAGTGCAGAGGTGGGCAAACTACGGCCCACGGACCATATGAGGCCTGCAGGACCCTCCTGCCCGGGCCCTGAGCTCCTGGCCCGGGAGGCTAGCCCCTGGCTCCTCCCCTGCTGTCCCTCCTCCCCCGCAGCCTCAGCTCACTGCGCCACCGGCGCAATGCTCTGGGTGGCAGGGCTGTGAGCTCCTGGGGCAGCATAGCTGTGGCCTGACCCGGTGCTCTGTGCTGTGCGGTGGCGTGGTTGGCTCCAGCCGGGTGGCATGTCCTGGTACTCTGGGCAGTGCGGCTGTAGCACCGCCAGCCACCGGTGCTCCAGGCAGCATGGTAAGGGGGCAGGGAGAAGGGGGGGTTGGATAGAGGGCAGAGGAGTTCAGGGTGGTGGATGGGGGTTATGGATAGGGGTTGGGGTGGTCAGAGGGTGGGGAATAGGGAGGTTGAATGGGGGCAAGGTGCCGGGTGGGCAGTCAGGAATGAGAGGAGGGGTTGGATGGGGCAGTGGGGAGCAGTCAGGGGCAGGGATTCCGGTAGCCATCAGGGGACAGGGAGAATGGGGTGGTTGGATGGGGCAGGAGTCCTGGGGGGGGCAGTAAAAAATGAGGAGGGGTTGGATGGAGTGGCGGGGGGAAGTCAGGGAGCAGCGGGGGTTGGATGAGTGGGGCGCCCCGGGCGGGGGGGGGGGTGTTGGATAGGCACAGCCTCCCCTAACCGGCCCTCCATACAATTTCGGAAACCCTCAGGCCAAAAGATTTGCCCGCTCCTGCTCTAGTGCCACTATCAGGTGTCCCAAATCATTGGTTTCCTGTGCGAACATTGCCCCATTGGAATGTTCTCTGTATTTTTATAGCAGTTTCCTATGGTTTTTGTATACATGAATTTTTTTCCACTACCTCTCTTTAACTGATGTGGCAATACCTGCCAGTCTTTGTTGGTCTACATCCCATGTTATACTGCACAGAACAAAAATAGCAGGTGTTCAGATGCTGTTTCCTCTTGACTAGGGGGAATAGCTTCTGCATATAATACAGTTAATTGTATGTGGTCAGTCTTGGGCATCTTAATGCCATTTTAGGTCAAAGGGGTAAGTTCTGATTATCTGGTCTCTGGCAGAAAAAATTGCAAAGGCTCTTTACGGAGAAACTTCCTTGCAAAGAACGATTCCTTTCTCTCTCTCTCTGGCTATGAACCTCAGGAATGGTGATTTTTTGCTGAGAAGAGGATCTTGTACTTGTTTTCTTTCTGCATCTTATCGCTTTATGTACCATCACATCTTGCCTCTCCTCTTTAGCTAAGAGTTTTATGACCATGTATGCTGACTGAATTCAATAGAAATTTTGAGTTTGACATCTGGTGATAACTTCAAGGTTGGGATGTAGGATTTCTTCTTGCATCTAAGTCTTACAATATTTTTAATGAGAATAATTCTTAGTTAAAGAGACAGTATAAATATTCAGGATTACACTGCACTTAGATATGAACACTTACTTTAGTCTTGTGCAATAAGTGTCTTCTTTTTAGCCTGGGAAAATGAGCACAGAAGTTGTCTTGCAAAAGGTCATACAGCGAGCCTGGAATAGTTCCCAGCTACTCTGATTCCCACTGCCTTTGTTTAACCAATAGATTATGCTTCCTCCTCCTTCAGAGACTAGGAATAGGTATATTTTTTTACTTCGGTAGAAAGGTGGGATTAATTTGGCAGATTTTATTCTCATCACTTCCAAGCAGAGAAACAGGGAGGTAAAACATGTACTTAGTCCTAATTTTTGTGAAGTCATCTTGGGTACATGCAATTAAACTATGCACTTTATACCCAAGTATGCAGGGTGAGAATAGATCTAGATTGAGGTTTGGTATTCATGGATCCTTTGTACAATTTTTCTTTTTCCTCATCTGAAAATTACTTGATTGGGGGACAAACACAGAAGTCCTTTCATATCCTGGGTATGCTCTCAGGACTGCAGATAACTAAACTTAGTTAGAAATTGTTTGAGACAGTGGCATATTCTTTTATCAAAGTAGAGTGTCTGCAGCTGAGTGGAAGTCCTGTTCTCATACACTGAAACATTGTAAGCTCCTAGATAGGTTTGGGTTGCTCTCCTTCTAGATATGCTGCACAGATTTAGAAGCAGCCTTTAGACAGAAGTTTGGCTTTCTAGTATCTTTCTATAGTAACCCTTCTCATATTGATTTGCTTGTAAGCTCTTTGTTCTAGCACAGGGGAATAGATGTGTGGCAAGGAGGAAAACTACTTTAACCAGCCTTTTCTCCCCATCCTCCCAAACCCTGTAACAAATCCCTGCTTTCCTTCTTTGTCACCTTATTATGGTCCAGCGGTGAGGTTTTTCTCTACGTGTCTGTGTGGTGCGTAGGTATCCATGGTGTAGAAAATTTTTAACTGAGTGGAAGTGGGCAGGCTGGAACGTCTGTAATGTCCTTGATTGACAATTCTTTTGCTTCCTGGTAGGTGGAGCCATAACGCTTAGTGTAAGGACTCTTATAGGCTGAAGGAAGAGGAAGACTACAATAGACAGAACTGCTGGTAAGTTTTTATTCCCCCATCACTTTCCATTATACACATCTAGGAAAAGAATTGCTGTTTCTGATTAAAAGGCACCAATTTCTAAGGTGTTTTTAGGAATGGCATGAAGTCTCCTAGGACAACTATGAGATGCTTTGTTTCTATGGAGGTAGATTTCCAGGTTGTAGGAGTAGCTGAGAGGGAGATTAGTAAAGGAATCCTCATATGTGGCCAGGACAACCCCAAAGTGGATACAGAAGCTGTTCTAGGTAGAATGAGAAACTTGCTTTCAGCAAGTTGGACAAAATCAGAGGAAAGGACAAATCCTCCTGTCTAGCTGAAAACATAAGGGTACTTGTGGCTGCTGCTGCAGTTTGGATGTTTTGTGTTCTGACATTACACACAGTCTTGACAGAGATCATACCTCCCACCCATCAATTGAAATGCTTATGGTATGCCTTCCTGTCTAGATCACCACCTTCATCTTACCTAGACAGTACTTGAGCTGCTCTGCTTATTTCACATTGTTTTAGTGTCTTTGAGACTGATGGGTAATGACATTATCTGCTCTAAAGGGAGTAAGGTGATTTCCATTAGCATATTGATTTTGGTTAAGCCCATATGGGCTTGGTGGATCTTAATATTCAAGATGCAGCTTGAGGGAGAGGAGACCACATGGAAAATATAATGACTTCACAGATAAGAGCTCTTGGGGAAGAACTTTCCCTATCATGACAGGTTTCAGAGTAGCAGCCGTGTACTCCTGTTCTTTTTTTCCCTATCATGACTCTCTGGATACGAGAAGAATGACTGAAGCCATCTTGTAGAATTGGTCAATCACACCATGATTCCAACGAAAGCTGCCAATTTTAAATCTAACATTGACAACAAAGATGTCATCCAGCTCTCATGGCTCTGAAGGCAAGCACCAGTGAGGTCTCTTTGCCAAGGCTCTGACCAGTTCTAATACTAGATTGGAAAGAGTCTAAGAATCTTTGGAGAGAGGTGTTGCTGGAGTTGGGTTGCCACTAGTCCCTTGATAACCTTGCCTTAGAAATTAGTTGTCAAGCTTTTATAGGAAACGATGGTACACAGGAATGGATGTTTCACGGATTACTACCACAGCACTAAACTTTAAATAATATTCAGGGTTGGTAATCTTAAAAGCAGGACACTAAGAGATCATTCATAATAAGTGTTTACAGTACTTCAAAACTGCAATAGCTTATGCCCACTGTAAAGGATGCTGAAGAAAATTCTGTACAGTTCAACCCTCAAGAGCTAACTAAATATCTGGATTGTGTTGACAAGATGAAGTGAAATCTACCTGAGGAGGTAAAATTATGCCTCATTTGGTGAAATCTGCATCATGATCAAGAAGACACTGTGGACAAAGCAAATACACCAGTTTTCCTGAAGAATAGCAATATACTATGTTAGCGGGTATGTTTTTTATTGCAGAACAACAAAAAAGATCTGGTTATTAAATCTGTTTCCTTTGCTATTTACGCTCTGCAGCATGGTCGTGTTACAGGTCCGAATCAGAAACATTGGATATGAGTAATTGTGGTTTTGGGCTTAAATTCACAATACAAAATAAGTCTCTCAATACAAATTAGTTTTTGATGGGTGAAAATATTTATCTCGACTTCCAACTATATAAAATACTGAACAACATCTACCATCATAGTGCCCCTGAGGTACTTCCGTTAAATACATTCAGGATGTGGACTCCAAGAATACTATTTGAGTGGTGCAGGGTTTGCTGTTGCCTTGTTTTGCTCATGTCTGATTTTGCCTGAAACAGTCAATGCAAAGTAACTTGCATTACGTGTTTTCATTCTTGTTTTCCAAAACATTCATTTTGGTGGTGCTAAGACTTTCCCTGCTTAGTCTGGGGTTTTGAGGAGTGTGGTCTAGTGGTTGCCAAATGTTCAAAAATGGAACACCATGATTTCTCCTCAAGTCTCTCAGATTCCCTCTTGAGTTATGTGCAAATAACTTAATCTCTCTACCTCAATTTCCTTATATAAAATTCTTAACTACCTCAGAGTGAAGACAGAGCACTTTTAGCATGGAAATCTGCTCTATGTTCTCATGTTAACAGAAGTAGATGCAACCTATAGGGAAAAGGAGGTAGAAGGCTCAAATGTCTCTCAATGCTGGCAATTTGCAGTTTTTTCACTTGGAATTGTTATGGTAAATTCCATTTGAGCAAAGACAAAAGTGAAAAGACACCGAGCATGTGCTTACAGAGGAAGACTGGAATAAGAAGTTAATGAAATAGCTCTAGAACTGTTCAAAACCACAGTTGTACTTTCATGCAACTCCAGCTACCTGAACATATGTCTGACTGTATGTTATACATGTATCATAACAAAGATTCTTCGAATAGTTTCTCTGTGGGTGCTCCACATCCACCCATGCACTCTTGATCAGAGATTTGTCAGCAGTGTTTGTGGCTCTTCCCTATGCCCTATGCAAACTTGTGCTGTGGTATGAGGATATACAGGGAGTTCCTTCTCAACTCCTTGTAGCTTGAGTCAATGGAGGTCCAGAGCAGAGCACTGGGATGATGTGCTTATGGATATGTTTTTTGTTTATAAATAGGCCACTGTGTTGTATCTGTTTCAGCTTTTTCAGGGTATGTGGATTTGTTCCTAGGTGTTAATTTCAATAATCAAGTTTAGTAGTTACAAATGCTTGCATCTTTGTGATCCGGTCTGCCTGTCTTAAGACAGGGCATTTGGAGATGGAAGTGGTTGTGTTTTGCTGCCATGGCTGTTTGGGTATCTGGTAGTATTGTAGAGTTCAAAATGATCCCAGGCTACACACCAACCTAGCAATCTGTGGGTAAATAAACTTCATATTTGGGGAAGAGGCGAGGGGGAGAGAAAAAGTTCTTCAAAACATTTCTTCCTTCCTTCAGTCTTGCCTGGCGTCAACTTTAGTCAGCTGTTTTTCCACTTTTCAGATATTTGTGCATTACTACAAAAAGGCAGCATTTGACACAGTGGCATATTCACTATACCACATGAATGACAATAGATGAACTATAGATCTGAGCCATAGCTCTCTTTTTAGGAAGTGCTTTAGGCTTAGCTACATTTCAATACAAAGCTAAACTACAGTATCTAAACTCCCTTGCCTTACACTACTTTATTAAATGTAGACTTTTTGCTCAGTTGCTTGGTAAGGGACAAATATCCTTTTATTTGTTATCTAGTTTGCATGGCTTTTTTTCACTTTAGGAAAAAATGGCCTTAAATGTCAAATCTGGTGTGCTGAGATCAAGTGAGGTCATTGGGAAAGTCTATCTATTTTTGTGAATCCACCTTCCACTCTAGGAAAGGTACAGATATTGTTACTATGTTTCTAGATGGTAGTTAACCATTCACACACCAGAATGAGATTAAGCGTTTGTATCATCCAAACTTTGCACTTGGGGAGTCTCTTTTTTTTTTTTTTTTTTCCCCCTCCATTCTAAATAAAGGGTCACCATTTATTTGAAAAGGGGATCTGCTTTTGAGACATTTTAGCCAGTGTGGTAAGTCTAAGTCTACTTCTTTGTCTTAAAAACACACATGTTTTAAGCCCGCATCACGGGGAAAGTGCCACTTTAAACATGACTATTTCAATTAATTTGTTACTTTAATGCTTTTTTCCACGACATTGAATCTTGCCTAAGATTTAAATTAAGGCAGTTGCATAGAGTTTGTACTGGCTTCATGAAAACTGTAATCTTCGGAAATGCTAGCTGGGAGACTTTCTCAAGGTGCAGCCATAATCATAAATAGGATTAGAAGTCACTGCCTGGATCTACCATTCCAATTCCTTAATCAAGAATGAAAGAATATCCATCACTATCGCTGCCACCTCTTTAAAAAATAAGCCCCCAGAACAGGGGTGCTGGAACAATTTGTATAGTGGGGGTGCTGAGAGTCATTGAACCAAACTGTAAACCCTGTGTATGATAAAAAAACCACTTCAAGCCAGGGGGTGCAGCACCACTAATTCAGCACCTATGCCTCAGGTTGTTTTTGTATATTTTGTTAGGAGTGTTGCTAGGCCAAGAGGGTGGAGAACTGGAAATATTATCAGTCTGGTTTGATTATAATTTTGATAATTTTTGGGTATCAGGATTTTTTCAATTTTTTCCCTCTTTTTTGGCATTATAAAATTGGAAGATATTACTGTGTAAATACTGAGAAAACAGTCTGCTTAAAATTAGTGTTTTCTCATTTCATTTGCACTTTATTATTCTATTGGAAGAATTTTCCAAGATATTTTTCTTATACTTTGTATAGACACTAAATATTCATTTAAAAGTTACCCTTTCTATTACAAAAGTCTCTGTCCATTGTATTCACCCTGTGAATTGATATTCTGCTGCTGTTATCCTAGACTTGCAGGAAACTTAGCCCAGGTCTATACTACAAACTCATGTTGCTTATAAGTATGTGGCTCAGGGTGTGAATTTTCCACACCCTCTAAGTGATGCAGTTATATGACCTAACCCTTGCTGTAGACAGCGCTTTATGGATGCGAGGGCTTCTATCCTGGAGGTGGAGTACCTATGCTGACGGGACAAGCTCCCGTGTCAGCTATATAGCATCTTCACTAAGCACTACAATGGCGCAGCTGCATCGGTGCAGCAGTGCTGGCAGTTCTGTAAATGTAGACAAGCCCTTACTCTAGTCAAAGTGTGAGTCGGTCTTAACCCATACATATACACCCATTCACATCAATGAAGTCCAGTTGAGACTGTCTTGCCTCATCTACAAACTGGGGAAGAAGTCATTATGTGATATCACCTGAGCATACTCAGTCAAATATTAATTTAATTTAAAATAAAATCTAATCTTTGACCAAATCTGTGAGAACTGTTACTGAACTCTACATAGATATTTTATTATAATCACAAAAGGGAATCTTAGTGTTCACAGTTTGAAAAGTAAATGAACAAAAAATCCTCACATTTGAAAGAAGAGGGTTTTTCTGATCAATTTTACAGTGAACTACAAATGAAAAATGAAAGTTGAGTTAAGGCAAGGTTCGTATTCTGAATGTATTCGGTGTTTCTTTTGACAGTTTCCTGTCTCAATGAGACAGGAAACTATCTCAGAATTTATCATTCTGACATTGCAAACATAATGGCTTACACAAATAAACTTCACTTTTTCTTAATGCAAAGACTTTTTAACATTTTAATTAAAGGATTTAACTGTCCAGCTTTCAGGCTGGTTTGTAACTACCCCATAAACACTACGTTTCACGGAGCTTATTTTAAAGTGGAAGGCATCTTGTACATCCACAACATATGGGGTTGTAAGAACACTTCTGGTATCTGCAAAGTCGCATTCTGAGATATTTTTAGAGGATTTCAGAGGGAAGAAAAAAATTTCTAAATGTGTTCTAAAATGATAGTTCTATGCTGAGTGCCCCCCAAAGCCTGGTTAGTGGGAACAGTAAGCACAGGAGTCTCGGCCTAGATGCAATTATCATTTGTGCTTCGAAGTATACTTTTAAAGCATAAAAACATGTAAAATGATCTGACACTTGTCTGTATTTTAAATTTTGAGAATCTGACAGAACTACCCTCATTTCCCCAGGGAGCACTAGGACCTATGTATTGTATTGCCTTCCCTCTCCACAACCATGTGGCCTTTGGGAATGAAACTTCAAGGAGGAGCTACCCAGGTATTGAAGCAGGCACAGTAGCTGTAGAAACAGTTTAAACAGGGACCATTGGACTCTGCTGTTAGGCTGCTTTCTATAGTTTTCAGTCTGGACACTGGGTCCTGTGCTGATTGGCAGCTTACGCCAACGCCTCCCACTCCTTTCCTCAGTCTCTTCAGCCTCATTCCTCCTATTCACCTTTCCCTTCGACCTTGCCTGTCCCTTTCTTTGTTTTTTCCCTCTTGCTAATCCCCTGCTCACTAAACCCCACCTAATGGAATAAAATAACAAAAAATAGTCTGACCTTGGACTTCTCTTTCCAAATGTCAGGTTCCAGCTCCAAACTTGGAGGCATTAGAGCTGTTCAAAAAATGGTGGGTTATTTATTTATTTATTTTTAAAACACTGGCAAAACTACCTATTTTTCCTTCTTGGAAACATCTAAACTGCTTTTGCTGCAACTTAAAAATCAACCTGAGCCATCATGGAGAATTTAAGCCTTAAAGGATTAGTTTGTTAGTTATATGCAGTTGAAAATGGGGTTTTAAAAGGAAATGTTAAGCAGTCTTAATTAAACATCATCAATAGAAATTGTGAGCCATCTGAGTATTTCCAAAATACCACTGCCATATTGCATCTGGATTTTGTTGGTCGCTTCTGTTTAGGCATTCCATATAATGTAGGTTTTCTGTCTCTTTAAAACCCCAGTAAGTCTCTCAAATTTTGAGTCTAGCTGCAGAGGAAACAGCAAATGAGGACGTCTACAGGGTGTTAGATATGGGTGGGTATTACATGCTGAGTGACCAAACACAGCTGGAGATTAGCATAGTTGGAGAACAAAATAAATTAAGACTTCAGAAGTTTCCTTTGCACTGACTGAGAGACTGCGACCTTATTTCCCCTGGTTTGCAAGTATCTTGACATAAATCACTTCCAAAATGTGAACTCTTAAAGTCAGAAATAAGAAGCAACAACTGGAGCGTAGAATGGCTACCTAAGGTTTCAAGATAGTCCAGTGTGGAATGTATATTATGTTTCTATTTGAAATGAAGCCCAAATGATAGATATCTGTATTACCTGTAAAACTGAAGAGATGAAAGAGATGATGTAACAGTTGCTGGAAGTCGCTGAGAGAAACAAAGTGGATAGAATATTGCAGTAACACTGGGAGAGATGGAGCAGGTGAATTGGTTGGGTAGAAGTAAGGAATAATGTAGGAGTATCGGAAGGGAAAAGTGCATATCCAAAATGATTACTATACCCTTGACTAAACAAAGTTAGATTGAGTAGTCACAGGACCAGTGATCAAGAGACCAGCACTGATCATTATTCATGTTTGTATAGTAAGGGACTTTAAGCAAAGATGAAGAAAAAGAACTTCCAGATTAGGAAAGGTGGTGAGAAAGGCAGTGTATACTGAAGAATACTGGGAATTAAAAAAAAAAAGCCAGTTGAATGATTCATGCCTTATTTTTGGGAGTTCCTGTCCCTCAAACACATCTCATTCAATGCCAGCTCTTCCTGTTTATCTGCCTTTTCTTTTCCCTTTTCTTGTCTTTCCCCTCTTTTTCTTGCTTGGTATTTCCTCTCCCATGATGGCTTCCTTCCCCCCTACCCCCATTCATCTGCAGATTGTTTACTGCTTGAGGTGGTAGCAACAGGGCTATTTGTAAGGGGTTCTGTGGAGCGTGGGTTTCTTGTGCCTTTCTTGCTGATCTACATATCCTGAGAGAAGAGAAGCTTAAACAAGTAAACTATTGCCTGAATCTGCAACCCTTTACACCTAAGTTGCTCCTGCACCTCACTGGGCCTTTCCAGGAGCAGGGAAGAAATGAGCACCCAAAAGAGCTCATCTGAAGTAAGGGTCAGTAGTTTTCCATGTTCTTATTGATTCTTTCATCTGATGTGTGGACTTCTTGGGGACAGAAAAGAGGAACATGGTAAAATAATGTAAATTCATCATAGGAAGGAATGGGTCCTCGTATTCCTACAGCAGAAAGGAATTAGAATTCAGAAGGCAAATTTTTAAGAAAGAGAGAGAGAAATTGTAAGTGCTTATGGGAAGAAATAAGATCAATCTGTATGAATACTAAAAGGCACTGTTATTAGGGTATAGATGACTACTACCTGTTCCTTGTGTTCTTTTCCAGTGTAAAATAAAGCAATCAAGGATTTTTAAAAATAAATCAGACTTGTTCTGCAAAATAATATCTGACTCTTACATAGCACTTTTCATTCTTGTTTCTCAAAGCATCTTACAAAAGATTGAGATCGTTAAACAACGATAAGGCAGCTTGCAAGGGAAAGATACTATATAAGCAAAGTGGGAGACATGGAATGAATTGGTCAACCAAAATAGTGAAGGGGAATAAGGAAGATTTAAAACGCACAAAAAACCCTACAAGGAAGAAATTACTTGGGGGGGGGGGGGGAGACCCATTAATACCAAGGAGAATTAAGATAAGATCTGTGTTCACCCAGAAGACTGCATAATTGGAAGGTAATGAAGACCTTTGCAAGATAATTATTGATAACAGGTAAAGGTATATGAAAATATGAATGTAAACAATTCAGGGATCCAGATTATATACACCCTTAAATTTTATGTATTTACCGAGCTACCTTATAAATCCGACAGTTTTGTCCGAGAACACTAAATTTGAGAGGTACCCAGAGGATTTGAAAAAATACAACATTTCAGGGCAAAATGACCCTGAAGTCTTTAATTCAGAAATCTATTTTCCATCCCTAGTGTAATACTTGAATAAATATTCAGGGAAGAAATTATGAAACACCTAAATACAAGGGAACTCCTGAGCAATAAGCTGAATGGGATCATAGATAACAAAATAGTCTCGACTCTGTTACTGAATTTTAAAAAAAGTAAATGAAGGAATGCATAGTTAACTTTATATCGGAGTCAGCAACCTTTCAGAAGTGGTGTGCAGAGTCTTCATTTATTCACTCTAATTTAAGGTTTCGCATGCCAGTAATACATTTTAACGTTTTTAGAAGGTCTCTTTCTAGAAGTCTATAATATATAACTAAACTATTGTCATATGTAAAGTAAATAAGGTTTTTAAAATGTTTAAGAAGCTTCATTTAAAATTAAATTAAAATGCAGAGCCCCTCGGACTGGTGGCCAGGACCCGGGCAGTGAGCGTGCCAATGAAAATCGGCTAGCGTGCCGTCTTCAACACGCGTGCCATAGGTTGCCTACCCCTGCTTTATATTATAGGAGTCACATTATCATTCTGGTCTTAGTTCCAAAACTTAATTAGTCTCATGATTGGGGTGTGCAAGGGAGAAAATAATGCTAAATGTTGTGTTATATGTAGATGTATAATTACAAGAATCTGTAATAGGTCAAATCACGTAGCATTTTTCTAGTCATCTGGAAGAGGGGTAAAGAGCATACTAACAAAATTGTGAGGTGATGCAAAATGAGATGTGATTTGAAAGATGTAAACCGCTATGTCTTTGGGCTAAATAGCCCGTGACAAATATATACTACAGGGAAGAGACACCAAGAAAGCTTTAATGCAGAAAAAAATTGGTATTGTAGATAGAAAATCAGCATTACTAATAAGATAAACATTATATGATGGATCTTTTTTGATACAGGAATAGAATTGGTATCCCTCTCTGTTAGGCTCAAACAAATAGCTGTTTGTATATACTAACTGGTTAACTAAAATCTGTTCCGTTTACTCTGCAGTAATCATCTTGAACCTCCTGCTTTTCTTATGATGGTTCTAGAAGTGTTGAAGTTAACGCTTTGGTGCAGAATGGGTCTGAAATGTCTCTGAGATCATCTTGCTGTTGAAAATCTGTTTAATGATGATCTTGAACATTTGAAAGTGAATGTGTGTAAGTCCTATTGCATGGAAGATCCTCAAACACTTGAGAAAACTTACAGACCATTTGGGATCCTGACAGAGCAGCTTGATGGCTGTTGCTTTACGCTTGCTTCCTCAGCCAGGTAGTGCTACTGAGTGGTTTTACAGGGTCAGTAACACTTCTAACAGGTTTATATGTACGAATAGTTCGGTTACTAATAGCTCCAGGGACCTCCTTCCTCTCTAGTGTTTACGTTGTCTGTTGGATTTGTGGAAGATGCAATTGAGTTGTAGAAAAGATAGGGTGACTGATACTTTCATGACTAAAACTGCTTTCCAAGCTCTGTCAAATTCTAAGAGAAACTATTCTTGCCAGAAATGCTGTGTTGCTAGCTTAACTAGTTATATGAATGTATGCAACCAGATTGGTTTGACTACTGTGTGATTAAGTTGAACCAAATGGCTTGTCTAGTTTTAATTTCATATTATATTTTTTAAAAACGTACAGTGAGACTAATTATGAGAGGTGCTTGATGTGTTCTAGGCATATGTTAGTTTCTGTATGAACTTTGATGGCTGTTAGTCAAAATATAATGCTGTAGTACACAACTGCTCCTTTCGGTATAGAAAAATAGAGTCCATATGTGTACTGGATATCTGCATGCTTGTTGTGGTGTTGGTGTCTCTCACAGCTTTACAATGTGTACGGGCAAGACATTCAATAGTTAACTTGCTAATAAATTTCCACATTTGCTCCAGATTGATTCAACAAATTCCAATATGTTTAAAATCCTTATCCTGACTGATAACTATTCTGCCTCTACTTACCATGTAGGGATTTCCCTGTTTTCTTCAGGTCATAGGATCTACGTGTTGGTGGCATATAAGAGAGTGAAAGTCATTTTCCTTTGACATCTGCATCAGTAACTCTCCCTGACTGTAGGTGGTTCTTGAAAAGATACTTTGTATTATCTTCATATATGCAAAACTTTTTATATTCCTCCTTTCTCACAGATAGTATCTGTTTGCCTGTTTCTTGGTCTAAAGGGTTGTTTTTAATTATTTTGGTATTTTTGTTGGCTATACTTTGGGAAGAATGTGTGCATGTACTTGAAAAATGTTTGTTTAACTTTAAAATATATTCATTGATAAACTGTCAGACTCGGTGACTTTTTTTTGTCCTCATTGCTTCTCCTGGGTTTTAACTCATTTGTATCTATTGTTCATGGGGTAAAAAATAGAATGATTGATAGAAAAGGAGCGTGTTTGGAATGAGGTGTTGTTGTGCATCAGAAATCTTGGTTATCTAGGAGTTTCTGTGGCCTAGTTTCTTCATGCCAAGACACAAAGAATGCATGAGTATTACCATGTTCTTACCTTTGAATGCTTTAACAAGTCTTTTTGTTTTGCTTGGGATATGGAACTTGGTGCTAGCCTCACTTTCAGCCATAGACATACTCTTAAAATTTGAGCAGGCCCACTGAAGTTGACTGGTCCTGGCCTCTTTAAAAATTTACCTTTTATATTTTGTTTTTGTTTTTTTGTTTTTGTTTGTAGGTCTTCGCCCCTCCCCAACTTCCTGGTTTCAGAGTGGGGTTTCTCTCACTCTGCTGATGACGTCTGAGCTGGATCCGCTGGGGGAGGAGCAGCATCAACAGTTCTGAGGGTGAGTAGAGGCCGTCAGGGCTGGGGCCTGGACACCAGTGCCTCTCTTCCCCCCTGCTCTTCCTCCATCCTTCCCAGGAAGTGCGTGCCTCCCCTCAATCTATTATAGAAAATGGCATGGAGCCATGTTCAGTATTTCCCTCACCCTTGTAAGCACAGTAGAGGACACTGACACTTGTCTCTGTCAGTAAGAAATGTGTAGTGGCCTCTCGATTCTGTGGCAAGTGAGCAATACCCCCTTCTGCAACTAATGGTTAGTCTGGGAGTTGCTTTGTTCTCCTCTGCACCAACAAAAGGAGCCTCCATTAGTATCCCCACTGACCCTTTTCCCCTGACCTATCAGTCCCCCATTGATCCTAATCGCAAAGATGGGAGCCCTTTGAATGTTTCAGACTGTTGCTGGAACATGTTCTCTAATATGCTCATCTCACTTCCTGGTCTCAGCGGATCCGGCTCAGATGTCATCAGCAGAGTGGGCAAGGTCCTGCTTTGCAACTAGGAATTAGAGGATGGGGATACTTTTTTTTTTTTTTTAAGGTAAATTTAACTAACTTTTTTCTTTGAAATTGATTTGGTTTCTTACAGTACTTCACAGGGTGCTCTCAAAGATTGTGTGGCTAGGAGGGCTACCTACCCTGTGAATCATGGAATAAAATAGATTGCTTTATATTCTCTCTCCCCCCCCCCCCCCCCCCCCCCCCCCCCCCCACCACCTACTCTTCATCTCTGATATCCGAAGACCAACATGGTGCTTCTTAATTGATCATGCAGTTTTTTTCAGTTTCACTCTTCTGGTTGGAAGCACTGCTTGAGATGTAATGATACCCCTTGGACCACCAAAATTCAGCAATTCAGAAACTACTTTCCAATGCATAAACAAGAGTCCCCTGCTTCCTTATGAAGTGGGATTCACAGAATCCTCACTTTGAGCTATCCTTAGTTCTGTGGTAGTTCCACTTGCTATTCATATACTTTAATTAGGGAAGGAACAAAGCCTTTAAACAAAGCAACCCCCTGCATCTTCCCCCCCCCCCCCCCCCCCCCAAACAAACACACAAAAAATTGAATCAAATATCAGAGAGTATCCAGCAGAAGTTGCTGAATGTCCTGTGAGCCTAATAAAATCCTGATCTAACAACAGTTTTAGTGTTGCAGTCCTCAATAAATGGGTCCTCAGGTGTGTGGAATCTGTGATATGCATGTGGGTCCATAACATTTGCAGGTGGCTGTAAAAGTGTCTAGATCAGAGTCTAGATAGCGGTAATTGAAGAACACCATCCTTAACCACCTCCACCAAAGACTTAGAACATAGCACCTTATGCCTAGAGAAGAGCAGTGGAAGTCTGCAGTTTCCAGGAGGGTGTTACTGGAAACATGTCAGAATGTTTGAAAAATGTTTTTGGTTTGTATGAGAATAGGGTTGGATGAAGGAAGATTTAGGTGGGAATTAGAGATGGGGAAAGGTTTTGTATCTATTATAATAGGGTTTGTGCATAACCAAACACTGTGGGGTGGCTTGTATATTCTGTGGAGGTTTTACCTTGTGGCAGGGGTTGGTATCAATTTTTGGTAATTTAAGATTGGCTGTTTTGTCAGATTCATTTTTCCTCAATTGTGTAAGATTATCTAATCGCTGGATTCTGAATATGAAGGCATACCATGTTATAAAACAAACATTAGTCAGTCATGCGGTAAATTCTTTGAAGGGGCATTCTGAATTAATTTGTTATCTTAGTCTTTGATTAAAAACAAATACTGGGTTAAAAATAATTGTACAGATTTAAATTCAGGGTGAACTGAGGGTTTGTCTCATTTTTAGTTGTAATTGTGAAAAAGGGCTTGGGTTCACAGCTTCATAGATCATACATCTTTTCTTCAATTCCATATCAAAATGACATTTGAAGTCAAAATGAAATTTTCATTTAGAAAATTTCCGTATTAAAAATTATTTTTTTTCATTCTTGTAGAAATTTCCACGGGGTGGGGTAGGGAGGGGAATCTCCTTTTGCAACTGCCTCTACCTAATGTCATTACTGCTATCTTATTCATGATCAAACTTTTGATTCTTAAGTAATTGACATAATTAACCAACTTTATCTTTTTTTTCTCTTCCGTATAGGCCCAACAATCTTAAAATTGCAGCGCTAAGATTTAACCTAACAAGTTTCAGCTGTACCATCAGGTCATTCTTACCATCATTTAGTATTTTCCACTTTCAGTGTGTATAGAAACACATTAATTTTAATATTTACAGTCTTTTATTGAAAATCTTCTTATTCCCAAAACTTAATATAAAAATTGCTCCTCTACCACATCCTTTCCAAAGATAGTTAATAAGCTGGGGCAGTTTTGAACCTAGGAATCATAGAAATGTAGGGCTGAAAGGGACATTGAGAGGTCATCAAGTCTAGCTCCCTGTGCAGAGACAGAACCAAGAATAGACCATCCCTGACAGATGGTTGTCCACCCTGTTGTTAAAAATCTCCAATGATGGTGATTCCACAACCTCCCATGGAAGCCTATTCCAGACCTTATCTAGCTTTCCAGTTAGAAAGTTTTTTGTAATATCTAATCTAAATCTCCCTGGCTGCAGATGAGGCCCATTACTATTTGTCCCACCTTCAGTGGACATGGAGAACAATTCATTCCTGTCCCCTTTACAACAGCCCTTAACATATTTGAAGACTGTTATCAGGTCCCCCCCCTCAGTTTTTTTTCTCAAGACTAGACATTCCCAGATTTTTTTAACCTTTTTTCAGAAGTGAGGTGTGATCTGCCAGAGTAGAATATCTAACCCAAATAACTGCCTCCCAAGAAGAGCACCATGTAAGCTTGAAAACTTGTCTCTTTCACCAGCAAAAGTTGGTCCAATAAAATATATTGCCTCTCCTATTTTGTGAGTCTGATGTCCTGGGACCAACATGGCTACACCAGCACTGCAGACTCCCATCATAGAGGGCATTATAGCATTTGGTGATCTCCTAATTCTGTGTTCTTTGTTATTGGCCCCATCTATCACATGATTACCAGTGCCAGTCCTTTACTTTCTGTGCTTGTGCTTGGCACTAGAAGAAGTGCTAAGATGGCTTGCATTGGCCAGTCTTAACTTTTTTCTCAGTCCTTGAAGCAAATCATAACTTACTTTGTCAAATCTTGCTTCACTTTTTACTAATTCAAATTACGCAATTGATTATATTTTTGAGAGAGAGCACTTCAGGTAAGAATGTGTGCTGCAACTGGTTCAGCTGACAGTTGAATTGAGTGTTCTTGAATCTAAAGGCAAAAACTTAAATTAGAGAAATTTTTTTTTTTACGTTTTTAGAGGGCAAATTCTACATCATTACCATCTAAAAATATCTCAAACATTGCCATAAATACAAGTGTTCAAGCTGTTTCAGAGAACAAGAAATAAATTTTATTTTTATTCTTCACTAATTCACCAAGGTAGAATTTCTTGTAGCTGCGGGAACCTTTTTTCCCCCTCAGAGAGTCTTGGGTTGGGAGAGACCTCCAGTGGGCTAGCCAAGTATATTTCTTTTTGTTGTGGGCCGATATCTTCAGGACGAATAATTTTCCTACTGACACTATGTATTGTTTAAAACAAACAAACAACAAACCCTGTGTGGAAACCAGGGCATAAATGTTGAAAGGCTAAAAAATATTGGCTGAGATTGCTTAGCTAAAGTAATTTGACAAAGTAGTTTTCTTAAGTGTTTCTTCCTGAAGAGGAATAAAATGCACAATAGAACTGGCCTTGTTACACTATTGTTGTTGTTGAATACATAATATGTTGTTGAACCAAGCTGGCATGATTTCAAGTTTGACTACAAAATGTTTTGCATACATGGGTGGGAATCTATTTTGTTTGTGCTGAGTGATTTGAATATAAAATTTTGGTTTTTAGCAATAGTGGTATTGACATGCAAAGACACACAGTTTTCACTGTTGGCTATTTACAAATTACTGCCTTTAATACTGTACTGTCGTTCTATTACTTTCCTGACACCTCTGGTTACATCTTTGTCACCATTGTTACTTACATTCATTGGAGTTTGGGTATTGAAATGAAATTCAGAACTTACAATATATTAGGTCTGTTTTAAGCCTCTGACCCTCATAGTTTTTTGTCCTTGAAATTTTTTGATGGTAGTATTCTCAGGCAGTTATGAAAACTTTCCATTGTTATAATCAATTTTTCAGGTTATGAAGTTTATTCTTAATTATATCCCTAATAAGATTGTCCATTAATTCTGATTATAAATTAATCTTGTAGAATAGTTTTCAAAAATGATGTATAACACAAAATACTTACTTATGTTAATAGCTGTAATTATTTAAGTTCTTTGATGTTCACAAACACTTCTGCTTATTTTCATAGCTAACAAACTGAGACAACTACAGTCACTGTAATTTAAAAGAAATTCATCAGTTCTACAAGTCTGTAGAAGTTGTACTAAAAATATTCAAATTTTGCAGTGAACACATGTACTAACATGGGTGTTCTTTTTTGAGACAGGCATGCCGAGTTCTTTGTGTGTTAAGCCTAGGACTGTGCTTCTTTTGAACCTTCTATACTTGTGAGTTTCATATTCTATGAAATCTAGAATTTCATAGTTGTAAAGTATCACAGGGGATGCATATGAAGAAGTGGGTTTTTACCCATAAAAGCTTATGGCCAAATAAATCTGTTAGTCTTTAAGGTGCCACCGGATTCCTCATAATTTCATAGTTGTTGAAGTAGCATTGTTTGAATGTGGAGGTTGGAAAAGTTTTTATTAAGCCAAATAATGTCAGCTGTAGAAGTATAAACAACCCCAGTATCTCTGTAGATTTCTGTAAATACTACATAGTCTCTGTATCCAGTATTAAAACTCAATGGACTTGTACTAAAACATTTGGGTGGAAACTGCTAGTCATAAAATTAGCTAACTTATAGTGGTTTTAATGGTCTGTACAAATGTCTTACCTATTTTTAGAGCAAATTAATGGCCCTTTTCACTTTGTGTATGTTGTACTGGATGGACAGAGTTGGTGGCTTCATTAAATAACTGGAGAAAAATTAGTTTTGTGAAATGCACTTGTACTTAAGCAGTTGTTAAAACTCTTAACATTTTTTTCTTGAATTGCTCCAGTCATATATTCTCCAATCAGATTTATGAATATCGCCACCTATCAAGATAGGTGTTCAAGTTTTGCTGAGTTTATTTTCCTTTTTAAATAAGATTTTATAAGTCCGATTTTGTTACAGGAGTATTTGAAAGAATGATCTGTTGGTTTTTTCTTATCCCTAAATCCACTTCAGACAACTTTAATGGATTATTCTCTCAACAAGCCTACTGTTTAAAGGATCTTGTATCACTTAAGCAGGTACACTGATAGGCATCTTCCCAGTGGACTGTAATCTCGTTAGTAAAATCAAAAGTATTTAATAAATATTTACAATAAACAGCTCACTGCTTTAACACTGCTTATTTTAAAAAATGCATGATCTTAGAAGGGATAGTACATTTCTTGTGTTCAGACAAGTTTGAGAAGAATTACTACTTTCAGAAAAAGGATGGTACTCTTGCTGTTTCAGGAAACAGTTTTTTTATTATTATTTATTAATAATATGCCTGGATGAAATTAAGGACTTAATGGAATATATAAAAATAGCCTTAAATACATATTATGTTGATGCCATTTGATAACACCATATTTGGCTATGTGAACCACCATGTAAGAGAGAGAAGTCCCCCATAACTAATAAGGGTCTAGTCATGCAAACATTTACACATGTGAGCAGTATTACTAATTAGAGTAATTCCAATGAAGTATAAGGGACTAGTAATGTGACTAAAGTTATTTACATAACTATTGCAGGATTGGGACATTAAGAGAGAATTCCAGGCAGTCTGTATAACACACATTGCCAGTGCTGAAAAATGTATATACATGGGCATTTAATTGCCATTTAATGTATGCTATAATGGAGTCTGGGCCATACTTTAGTCAATTTGTGTAGGTTCAGATTTTAAATTAACAACATTGAGAGAATTCATATGAATTCATTTAGATTAGTTGAGCCCTTACCAACCTTATCAATGTATGGTTGATACTTGGCTCCTTTTCTCATTGGTTTTGAGTGCTTTTTTTTTTTTTTGGACTGGTGTCAATATACCACTTATGGCATCATGTTAACAAAGTTGACTTTTTTTGTCCTGTAGTAAACTTATGAAGATTATCAAAATTTGCTTTGGCAGAATAGTAGCTCCCATATTTTATCTTGGTTTCCTTATTGTATTGTCCTGTGAAGGGCAAGTAGCACTGGTTATTGTGAAGATTATCAAGCACTTCCCATTATAAGACCCTATTTTTACTTGCTTAATGTTTGGTAAAGTTATAATTATCCAGGCTAAAATTTTCCATACAGGGTGTCTACCTCTTGTTGAATATTTTCAGCCAAAACTGTTCAGCTATTTCTGAAAATGAGGCTAAGGAAAAACACTTTGTCTTTTCCACATTAACAAATTCTGGCAACGTTTTCTTTGAAAAGCTCTGGCCCAGGGACTTGAAATTTGGCAGGGGGTGGCCCTTTTATATTAGGGATGTGCCTTTCTCTGACCCATGAAAATCTGCCCAAATTTGTACAAGTCATAAGGCTTTTACAAATGACAGTTTGGATATGCTCAATAGATACTTCTTGGAGCTTTGTAGCTTAATTCTCTGAAGATTCCTTCAACCAGGGGTCATGTGCTCCAACCCAGGGTTGCAAGGGCCTGAACTGGACTTTGCCTCCAATTGTAGTTCGGGGCTGCTGAGGGCTGTACTAAGTTTGGATCCAGGCACTGGAAATGATAGCTGGGAGACTCTCTTCTGTGCTCTGACTGCCTCCCCCACCCCCCGCAGGCGCCCAGGAAGCATGGATAGGAAGCTGTCTGAATCAAATGCCGAAGGGGATAATGGTTGAATTAGGGGTGGGCAGAGATTGCATTGTGACAAGGAGCCTGGGGTGCAGGGAGGAGTGGGATTGGGAGCCAGTGGGAGGTGAGGAAGTAGATGGAAGGGGAGACAGATCTGGCAAGGAGCCAGAGTGTGGAACAAGAATTGGGATAAAGGGGAGAAAAAGTCTGAGACAAGGGGCCATGTGTGCATGCAGCAGTGGCACTGAGGTTGGACAAGGAGTGTGGGAGGGAAGGGTGTCTGGGATTGGGAGCCAAAGAGGAAAAGGAATGTGGGATGACTGTGTAGGTGGTGCTGGGGGGACAGATTAAACAAGGGGGGAAACTGGGAATGGCTGGGAAAGGTGATTGATATTGGGATGAGAAGTCTGAGGAGTGGAGACAGACTGGCTAAGTGAGGAGAAAGGGACTGGGATGATGAGTTGATGGGTCAGAAATAGGGATGTCAACCCTCCAGGATTGTCCTGGAGTCTCCAGGAATTAAAGATTAATATGTAATTATAGATTGTCATGTGATGAAATCTCCAGGAATGGGGAAGGGACAGGACTAGAACAGGTTAGAGAGAGTGTGGCAGATGGGATTGAGCTCGTGGGAAATGGGCAGAAGTCTGTGCCCACTAGAACATACTCACATCCAGATCCAAACCCGAGCTTCCTGAATCTCACCATTCCTCTGCTGTCAGCATTTATCTGTGAAATCCACTGGTAATGTATCTTATCCCCGTCTAGTGCCAGCCCACATAAAGAATTACAACCTAATACTGTTGTTACTTACTATATAAGATCAATTGGCAGAGGTCTGTGCAATGGATCTAAAGGTTCCAACCCTGCTAATGAACAGTTTGTGGGGTATGATGTCATATGTTGGAATTTGTTTTTTCAGTTTGTGTGCAATTTCCAAGCTTTTTAAAAAAAGCAAAGTATTAAGGTTGCAAAGTCAGCACTCAAAATTTATGAAATGGCACATTTAAGGTTGACTAGTATGATGGACAGTTTGGGGGAGTTGCTACTTGGATCCCCTTTCAAAAAGTGGGAGTTTAGTTCTGCAGGACTGAAATTTATCCTAGAGTTTGAACCACTACAGGAGTGACAATACAGCTGGGGATCCTGGTAGCTCTCTGTGAGCAACTTCTGTTTATAGGCATTCCTCTCATTGATCCCCTTCAGAACCTTCTCTTTGAGACTTTCAGGAAACAGGAGTAGTGGATAATGGTAGGTACGGTACAAAGGAGGCTTAAATAGTGAAGGTTCTGTTATTAGAAATGTATTCTCTTTTTCCCTTGTCTTCTTGAAGATGGAAAGTAGTCTATACCCTGAATAATCTATCTCAACTTTCAATATGATGCTGATAAAGTTGGTTCAGAAATATTGGGGGAAACCCTCCTCCAAGAAAGAAATAGTGACTGAAGGTATAGCCTTTTAAAAGCCATCTCTTGGGATGAAAATGCTCACTATGTAGAGGTCCAGCAAAACTTAAATTCTGCTTAAGCCCTGTTTTGAGGACTTAAATGGTGGATTTAAGGCTGTCTGCATGGGGGTGAATTTCATCTTGAACTAGTAATGGCCTGTGTTCAATGACCTGCCACCTTTTCTGTTTTCCTTATCTCTATTGCAGGTTTTTGGTTTTTTTTTTTTTTTTTTTTTTTTTTTTAAGGCCCTGGTTGCATTTGTGCTAGGCCCTGGCATCTTGCCTATGTATTCAACTGTTTTGTGCTCCTGAGTCTAGAGCACTGTAAATCATGAGCTCTGACCTTTTTTTATCAGACAATGATCCTCAAAAAGTTGAATTTAGCACAATATTTACTATAACAGCATTGTTAGAATATGCAGGTTATTTTTCTTATCTGTACCTCTTTAAGGGACATCTGTATGTATTAGATTTTGCTTGCCATGCAAAGTAGTTCTTTTAATTCAACAGGATTCTAGTGTCCTGACAGTCTGTACTGAGTGCACTACCTAGTCAAAAACACGCTCTTAAGCTTACGTGATATATTTCAAGTAATGGATGCCAGGAAAAAGGTAATATGTCCATTTTTATTGTAGAGGTTCCACAGCTTTATTTTTCTATTCTTTAGGAGAAAAATACACTTCATTAATATTTGTTCTTGCTTGGTGTGCAGATTTTAATGTGCGCATTTTATATTGCATATGTTTTTTTTTTAAATCATGACTAAATTAATCTCTTCAAGAAACAGAATTGTTACTTTGCAAATGACTTTCTGGAAAGATATTTTCATCTTCCACCATATGCAAAGCAGGTCTTTGGTTTTATTTAACTTTAACACGATTGAGATCCTGGAGTACAGAAGTTAGAGTAATTACCCAGTTTGAGCCATGATGGCACAATAAATACTGCTCACTTATCTTGGGCTGCTTACTGCTTAAATGGCTTAAATCCCTGTGTTTGTAAACATGAATTTATCTCCATACAGAGTCTCAGAAGGTCAGTGAACTGATGTCTTGTGTATTCAATGATATTCCTTCCTGGAAAATGCCATAACGTGATAAATATCACAGGAAAAAGCAGAACTGTGCGGTCTTTGGCAGGGGAGCAGCTAGTTTTATAGTTCAGTGAAAGCAAAACAGTTGGATAATAAAAGCTAATGTTTCAAGACAGAAGTAATTGACTTCTTACTGTACAAAATATGGGTTTTTAGGCCTGCGGGTGTCTTAGCTTCAGCCCAAGCATTGTAAAACATTAATAGGTAAGTGATAAGCATGCATATAAGTAATTATTCAGTTGAAAGCATCTGGCACTATTATCTCGCAGTAGTAAATATGGCAAACTCACCACCTCCGCTTGAAGGAAGACTTCTGTTAAATTAACTCTGGTTGGTAGTTAGTATACGTGGGTGTGTATGTGAAAGAATGTAACCTGTTACATCAGGGATTGGTATGTTAGGACATGCCTTATACTTGACCTGTGTAAACAAGGTCTGTAGTTTTTCAGATTTATCTGGACGAGAAGGTTTCCTTAAAGAGGGGTTAAACTGACCTGAAATAAGACTGATTTGTTAGGGCTAGTTGCTGTCCTTGGAGCTGTTTGTGGTTTCTTGCTGACTTAAAATTATAGGAACATAGGGACAGAAGTTGGCACTTAAACTAACAAGGAGAAACCACTCCTAATCTGTAGTAATCTCTATATATACCCCCCCACACACCCCAGATATTAGTAACAGGAACATCAGGATGGAAACAGATGTCCACCTCGTTCAACCCAAGACTTCTGGCAGAATCATCTCCTACTCAGATATTTGTAATTGTTGATGGATATGTATCAGCTTTAGATTGGAAGAATATTTGCACATGTGTATCCTTATGGCTCCACTTTAGCTAAACAACTAGAGTTGCCAACTTTAGATTCTCACAAAACCCAATGCCCTGCTCCTTCTCAGAGGCCCCGTCCCGGCTCATTCCATCATTCTCTCTCTTCCCCCACCCATCCTCCCCATTGCTTGCTCTCCCCACACTCACTCGCTCATTTTCACTGGGTTGGCTCAGGGGGCTGAGGTGTGGGAGGGAGTGAGGGTTCCAGCTGGGGGTGTGGGCTCTGGGGTTGGGCCAGAAACGAGTTGAGTGTATGGGAGGGGGCTCCAGGCTGAGGCAGGGCATTGGGATGTGAGAGGGGATGAGGGTTCCAGCTGGGAGTGCAAGCTCTGGGGTGGGGCTGGAGATGAGGGGTTTGGGGTGCAGGAGGGGGAACTTCTGTTAAACATTAACATTTATTTGCATTGTGTTAGTGCCTAGACTGTAACTGGCTTGGATATTCTTTAAACATTATGAAAACATTTTTTCTTGTCTTAAGAGCAAATCTGTTGATTTTAAAACTAAACCAGTTTTCAAACAAAAGACTTGTGTGGGTAATAAAATAGGACTTTCTAATGGGAGGTGATTGCAACCCTAATTGTGGAGAGGCTGCTGCCTTTCTTTAATATATTATGTTTTCCATTTTTCTCTTGATGTTAATTGTTATGATAATGTCTTGATAGCTACATAAAAGTATAACAAGTTCATAGATCCATCTTTCATCAAAGGGAGTTAATTTTGTAGAGCACTTTGTGATATTATATTGAGCTTAATAACATAATCAAGTAGAGTCCATTAAGATTTGTATCTGCATCCTAAGATTTATTAAAGTAGGAAAAAAAAAAAAAGGGGGAAAAATCTGTATTTTTAAAAAGGGGTGGGAAAGTTAATTTACAAATACAACATTTCATTATGCAAGATTGTGCAAAAGGCAATTACTTCAGTTGCAGTTTCATGCAAAATCAGTAAGCTGTGCTCCTGGCTCAGTTTTCTAGCTGAGATACACCCAATATACACATCACCTTTTTATATTCTATTAATTATCAAGATAAACAATGTGCTTTGTTTTACAATCTACATTCTCAAGCATTTTTTGTGACTAATTTAAAGTAGCATATTAAAAGCCTAACCCTGTTCCCACTGATGTCCGTTCCAAAATTCCCATCATAGCTATTGGCCCAGTAATTAATTAGTAAATCATTGTTTGATAGTACTTATAACTCCAGCTTTTAAACTGTAAGTTTAAAGGTCATTTAAGTTTGTCATATTTCCTTCTCTTCTGCAGCCACTAAGGCGGTCTGTCTTGTTGCATAATCATGTGATGTCAGCCGTAGCCCGTATATAGGATTGTGAGTCAGGAGACATGGGTTACATTTAGGCTTGGCAGAATTCAGTTTTTATTTTATTTTTTGTTTTGAACAATAATATTGATGTTTACTTTTAAGCATTTTTAGATGTTTAATTTAAATTTTTATAATTGTGAAATTATGGAGGGCTGTTTCACACAATAGGGGATGAGACAGTAATTATAGTAGATATTGAGATTCAAGAAGTTAAAGCATTATAACCATTAAAATACAAATTATCAAGGTCATATGTCAGAATATCCAGGGTAAATATCTTTAAATCAAACTGAGTTTCTCGAGCATTATTTTTCTTTCTTCACCTATCTGAATTTTGATAATTATTAATGGAAATTTTATTTTGTCAGTTTGTATGCATATGGGGAAATGTATCAACTTTTGCTGATAAAAATCTAATCCTTCCAAGCCTAGAGATATTCCTAGATCTGCCACTGATTAACCTTGTGCAAATCACTGAATTTCTTTGTGCTCACTTACTTGCTAAAATAAATAGTGCTTATCTACTCTTGTAAAGCATTTTGAGATCTACAGTATGGTTGAAAAGAGAATTATATTTAAGATAATATTTAAGCACCTGTTTCACAAGGGTGTTGGGAGTGTTTATTGGAAGTAAAGTTAATATCAATTCAGTGCTTTAAACATATGAACTCTCTGTAAATGCTTATTATTAGGCATGTTCTTGGCCCTCATTCCTTTAGTGTCTGACCACATAAGTTTTGAAGGAAAAACAAAGGGAGGAGCGGGGGGAGAACAAATGAAGAATGCAAAGTAGCTGACCTGTGTCTGCTGAAATAGGCAAAGATATCTTTCATTGTGTTCTTTTGTTAATCAGTATAACTAAGAAAGTGACCTTCAGAGTTGTTAGTTTAAAACTGGATGAAAGATTTTTGATAACATGAAAAGCCTACTTAATTTAACCATTTAGTTGCTACATAAGGATAAGTATTGCAGAGATATCTTATAAATCCATGGTCTTGATCCAGAATTGTGTGAAAGCAGGTATTAAGTCTTTTGGGAAACTCCATACATAACATCTTATTGGAGATACTGAGGCAGAATGATTAGACTATTCGTCAGCAAAAATATAGAGATGGCATGTTGTAGAACTGTTTTTATTGTCTTTTTAATAGTACAATGACGTGCTTTCTTAAAATATCTATTTTGAGCTTTTCTGAGGATTCCATGTTTAAAGTTTTGATATGTTCTCACTCAACCAGTGTCACTGCCATCTACACCATACTTTCTGCCTGTTTTTATTTGCAGTTTTGAGGTGGATTAGGCTAGCTGTTTGAAATATGCAAATTTAAAAAACTAGATAATACATATTTGTTCACCCTTTTCTATGGTTGAGTAAAATGATTTTGGTTACTTTTTTTTTATTTTAAAAATTCCCCTTGCCATGGTGTAAGGATTTTTATTTTAAAAGGTTGCTCTCCTCCAGACCATTTTCTAGCTTTGGAAATTTGCATCTAGTAGACTTTCGAAATTAAGATGAAAGGTTGTAAATAGATATCTAGTAATAGGGTCATTGTGCTTGATCAAAATAAATCAGCTAAATTTCCTTACTTTGAATTATGATGGATTTTGTTAACTATTGTGCAACAATCTAACATTTTAAATGAGAGAGAAGGGTGTACAGTAGGTAAGGCATATTACCAAACTTGTTTAGGTAAAGGTAGCTAACATGAGAATGCATAATATTTTACAGTGAAAAAGAAACAATTTTTTTATTCCATTTAAAATCCCATTTTGTTGAAGCATTCTTTGTGCTCTTTGACAATAATTGCTGACCGGATGCAGAAGAATTTATTTTAACAAAAAGAAATGTAGGTGCTTTCAGAGAATAATGTGAAAAAAATTCTTTGCAAGAGTCTGTTTGCCCATTTAATTTCTAAGGATCATTCTCTTCGCTCTGAATGCCTGTTCTACTTCAGTTGCTGTTGGTTTATGTGTGGAATGTGTGGATTGCTCTTTAATGACAGGTGTATGGTGGGGGAGGGATTTTGAGGAACACCTGAGGTACAGTACCTTGTCTTGGTCTAAACTTGCAAAATACCGAAGTTATCCTCTTTTGCAGCCATCTGAAAGAAATGAGTGCAGATTAAAATGTGACACAAATTACTACAAAGTAGCATCGATTGGCTTTTTCAAATGTTTAACCCATTTTCAATATGACTGACCATTTAGTGTTGATCCAAGATCCTACTGAAGTCCAATGGAAAAGTTACCTCTGACTTTAGTGGAAGTTGAATCAAGCTTAGAGTACACCTCAGTAAAATGGTTTTGTATATGCTTTTATTGTTCATCATAATCAAAATATCTCAAACTAAAAAGCCAATAAATCAGTTGATTCCTCTTATGGGATTTGGAGTGGAAGAAGCTAAAACAGTTTAAAATAGTCCAGTAATGCAGAAGCTGTATTCAATGTTGGACTGGGGAGGTCAGGGCCCCTGGGTAAAGAAGGGTTTTTTTTATGGTAGTCTCTGTAATGGTGGTTTATACTGTCTGAACACCACATCTCTAGGGCCCAGTGGAAGGGGGGGGGGGGGGAGTGTGTGTATATATATATATATATATATATATATATATATATATTTATTATTTCAGAGGAGCAGGTTAGAAACAGGACTCCTGCTACTCCATATTGTGATTATCTAGTTGGCCCAAATGCTTCCATGGTTGTCTGTCATGCTCATTCCCTGTTGCTACTTACTTGTCTTGTGTGTAAAGTTGATGCTTCCATGCCATGTATTAGGCATCTTGCTTTGTGTCTCAATGCGTAACATGGTCATGTGCTCAGTTGAAAGGCAAGAGGCAAATGGGACCAGGGATCAAAGTCAATCCCCATCTGAATTGCCAACTGTTGTACCTTGTGACCCTACTCTTTTTCAGCCATGGTCCCTTTCAGATGGATTTATGGTTTGAAGATGTGTTGGACCTTTGGCATCTATCAGACACTACTCTAATCCATGGATGGAATCTGTGCTTAATTTGCAACTGTTTAGAGGAGTTTTGGGGGGGCTTCCAAGACAGAGAGAGATGTCCTGTCGCTTGTGCTTTTTTTTTTTTTTTTTGGGCGGGGGGAGAACTTATTATAATACAGCACTTTTATATGTTTAAAACCACAGCTCCCTTTGACTTCAGTTGCAGCTGGGAGTGCTTAGCCCTTCTATAAATCAGATTTTGGGGTCTCCAACTCTAACAAATCTCTACCGAGCATGTGCAAACTAATTCTTTTTCCAATCTGGGGAGTTTTGCACAGTAACGACAAAAAAGCATATCCCTTGGCTATGGGGTATATCTGGTATATGGTATATCTACCAAGGCTACATTCCTTTTGAATTCTAAGTCCCTGCTCCAAAGCATTGAGACAATAGAGCACTTCAATTAAAAGTTTGCAAGAGAGTCCCTTTTAAAATGGACAAAACAGTATCACCACCCCCATTTCCCACCCCCCATCTCAGTCTCTAAAGCAGATGAAACTTTTTTTCCTGGAACTTTCAAAAGCATCAGACTGAAGCAGATACCTGACGTGGAAAATTTCAATCCAGTTTGACAGCCATAAGTAACTGAAAATGAGAAATATTGGATACTCAACTATAGGCAGTGCTACCAGCTCCACTTATAGAGAGCTATATACATTCGCTATTACATAATGATAACAAATGTCAAAATGGCAAATACATAAAGGTATTTAACATGCTTATATTATCTACTTGCAAATCAATTATAAATGCAATACGAGTAGAACTACTACTAGTAGTTGCAACTAAAATACTGTTGCATCCTCATAGAGGATTCCTGCAGCGGTATTCCTCATAACATTTTTGAATTGCATCACATATCTGAGTAGGTGAAACTCTGAACCCCATGGCATTTTGAATGTGGAACATAACTTGGTTTATGTGTACCATCAGAAAACATGATCTGCCAAACAAACTATTCTTCAGCACTGAAGAGGAAAGGGTAGTCTGAAATTTTTTTTAAAGCAGAATATATGCATGAATAACATGTATCAACATTAGGGTTACCATATGTCCAGTTTTTCCCGGACATGTCCGGCTTTTTGGTAATCAAACCCCCATCCCGGGGGAATTGCCAAAAAGCCGAACATGTCCGGGAAAATGCCGGCCGGGCACTTCCCTTCCCGCGGCTGCTCTGCTCCTCCCCTGACTCTTCGGCTCTGTTTAAGAGCCGAGCGCTACGGGCTTCGGGCAGCCCCCATGCCTCCAGACCCTGTGCCACCAGAGCCCGGGAAGGGAAGTTCCCGGCCGGGGGCGCAGGGTCCGGAGGCATGGGAACTGCCCAAAGCCTGAGCGCTACCGGCTCAAGGTTTGCCAGGCAGCCTCCAGACCCTGCACCCCCGGCTGGGCGCTTCCCCTCCCGGGCTCCAGCTGCGCTGGGGAAGCACCGGCTGGGGGCGCAGGGTCTGGGGGCTGCCCGGCAAACCGTGAAGCCGGTAGTGCTCAGGCAGCCCTTTTCGCATGGCTGGGAGTGGGAGGAAGGAGGGGGCGGGGAAGGGGTGGAGTTGGGGCTGAGGGTGGGAAATGGGCGGAGCCAGGGCCCATGGAGGGTCCTCTTTTTTTTATTTGTTAAATATGGTAACCCTAATCAACATAGAACATACTCATGGAAGTAAAGGACATACAAGACAATAGGTTGGAGGGGAAAGGGTTACTTCTCTGACTTATAAAAAGGGCAAGCCATTTGTTTAAAAAAAGGGGAAATAAGCAATGAAAAGGTTAAATGGATTTGAAGAAATGAGAGAGAAGGACACTGAAGTAGAGAAGAATAAAGAAGGAAAAGGTTAAAGAAGTCAAAGCAAAGCTTTGAATTAATGACTTTTTAATACATTACCTTTTGTTTTATTTGATTTCCTTGTCAGACCAACAATGTTGTAAGTTTGGGGAAGAATGTCACTAATGGCAAAATCTTCCTGCTTATTATAGCTATTCGGCATATAACTAGATTAATGGAGCACATACAGCTTTAAATATATATGTCACAGGTGGAGCCTTTTTTTTGCAGACTACAGTTCATGGTTTTCTTTGGAAAACTTAGCATCCTAGCTGGTTTGTATTGTGCTGAATAGTTCAAACAGTAGTGTAGAAATGAAGTCTACAATTAAATAAAAGTAGCAGCCAAAAACATTGTTGAGGTATTTGATAGTTGGGCATAGGAACATTGTTCTCTTTCAGGCCCACTGCCTTTTGTTCTGTGTAAAAGCTGTTTGGCATCCACATACAGGGGTCCAAATTTAATGACTGTAATCTAGACTCAGCAAAATTCTTGCATTAGTGTTTACAGAAACTCAGTGCTGTGTAAGCTCTAACTCCCTGCTTTTGTGCAGTTATGGCCTTTAATTCCCTCTTCATGTGATGATGTATCCCTTCTTGCTTTGAGATAGAGTAAAGAATGCCATGAGATGGCATGTTAAATCCAGGGACACATTACACATGGTGCAGTGTTTAAAAAAATTGTTGCTTTAATTAGATTGGTTTGATAGTAACAGAGCATGGAGCGACCCATCTCCCCAGTGGCACTCTATACACAATAATACTTTCCTTGTATGATGTGCTATCGTTGGTTACACTTTTTTATCTTTATTTTTTTATTTTTATTTTATTTGTTGTCAAAAGCCTTTGTGATTGTCTGAATGTACATATGATGTTTGGAGTGTATACTGCTGCAGCTAAGAGAGTGGAGAGATTCGACACATCTCTCACATTTCTGGCAATGTAATGTCTATATTTCAATCTGTTAACAGAACAGTGTGTGTAAATAACTGGACCGATCCCTTTTCCAGTTTGTTACTTAAGGCAATTCTAATTTTATGCCAAGCTCTGTTTCTATGACATAACTATAGCGCAGTGACTTATCTTGGTCAAACAGTTTTTTGGAAGGTGTCTTCTGTACTATTCTTAGGAAGCTTTAAAATTGGAGAGGGCATATTGAGTAAATGAAACTATTAGTGGTGCTTCTTCCAGTAGCTTGTATTTTGTATTTTTGAGAATGTGTGATGATAAACACATATTGGCCATTACTAAAAACAAATTTTGAAGCTAATAATGTGACCATAGGGCCTTGTCTACAGTATGGGGTAAGTCAACCTAAGTTAGACAACTCCAGCTACGTGAATAATGTAGCTTAGGTCAACTTACTGCGGTGTCTATGGGAGACACTCTTCTGTCGACTTACTGTATGCTTCTCGTTCTGGTGGAGTACCAGAGTCGACGGGAGAGCGATCTGCGGTCAGTTCAGTGGGTCTTCACTATACCTGCTAAATTGATCCCCGGTGCATTGAGTGCCACAGCTTAATCCCCATTGATCCCCAGTAAGTGTAGACATGCTCTAAGAGAGTAAACCGTGCTTATGGGCCATTTCAGGTGCTTCCTTTTTGCATGAGTTTCATGAGTGTACTTATTTCTGTCTTCAGCATGGCTGGCACCCATCATTTTTTTAAATTCTACATTCTTTTTATAACATTCAGTACAGGAAACTGCTTGTTATATAAAATACCAGATTACCAATTAGAACATGTTGTTGCCTTTCTGTTTCCAGGGTACAGCTTTTATTGCACAAATATATTGTGTTCACAATAGGGGTGTCAAACGATAAAATAAAATTAATCTTGATTAATCATGAGATTTAAAAACTTAATCGTGATAAATCAGTTTTAATCGCAGGGTTAATAGAATATAATTTAAATATTTTTGGATGTTTTCTACATTTTCAAAAATATTGATTTCAGTTACAACACAGAATATAACATGCTCTTTCAATTTTGGTTTTTTACAGTGCAAATATTTGTAAACAAAATAAATAGTGTTTTTGAATTCACCTCCTACACGTACTTTAGTGCAATCTCTTAATCGTGAAAGTTCAACTTACAAATGTAGAATTGTTTTTTACATAACTGCACTCAAATCAAAACCGTGTAAAACTTTAGAGCCTTCAAGTCCACTCAGTCCTACTTCTTGTTCAGCCAATTGCTAAGACAAATACTTTTTTTTTTTTTTTTTACATTTTTGGGAGATAATGCTGCTAGTTTCTTATTTACATTGTCATCTGAAAGTGAAAACAGGCATTCACATGGCACTGTTGTAGCCAGCATTGCAGGGTTACATGCCAGATACACCGTATGACCCTTCATGCTTCGATCACTATTCCAGAGGTCATGCTTCCATGCTGATGCTAGTTTAAAAAAAAAGACTTTAATTAAAATTGTGACTGAACTCCTTGGGGGAGAATTGCATATCTTCTGTGGTTTTCGGGGCTGGCTTTAGGCCGATTGCTCCCGTATTGGAGCCACGTGCCCTAAAGAAGAGCACCTAACTTAGGCGCCTTTTTTAATTTTTACTCACCCAGCGGCAGTCTGGGTCTTCGGTGGCACTTTGACGGTGGGTCCTTAACTCGCTTCGGGTCTTTGGCGGTCCTTCAGTGCCGCGGAAGACCCGGAGCGAGTGAAAGACCCGCCACTGAAGACCCGAACTGCCGCCGGGTATTCGAATTGGGCCCTGCACTTCCTAAAGCCGGCCCTGGTGGTTTTACCCATATTCTGCCATGTATTTTGTGTTATGGCAATCTCAGATGATGACCCAGTACGCATTGTTTGGTTTAAGAATACTTTCACTGCAGATTTGACAAAATGCAAAGAAGATAGCAATGTGAGATTTCTAAAGATAGCTACTGCACTTTCAACCCAAGGCTTAGGACTCTGAAGTGCCTTCCAAGGGACATACCTCATCCCTCTCAGATAGTATGTATCCAGTTGTCATTGTGAAGGAACTTCAAAATGATGCAGATGAGTTGCTAACAAATATAATTAATCTCCAATTGTCAATTTTTCAAGCTTCCTAAGTCACACCCTCAGAATTGGCGGAAATCCTAATTAGCTTTTCAAAAGGAATTTAGGTGTGACACAGAGCTCCGTTGGAACCAACCGGTAAAAGGTTTACTGTTCTTTACAAACAACTCCTGTCTCAGGCCTGACACTCATACACATAATACATCACCTCATTTTATTTATCCATGAAGGGTAGCATGTGAGGTCTCTACTGAAAGCTTGTAATTTATCAATACTCATTATTATTGCGAGATGTGTTTACAGATAGTATTTGAGTAATGTAACTGTATTGCAAACTATGCTATATTGTCTTAGAGTAAAAGGCACTGGGGAATCGTATGTCTCAGTGATGGCCCATTCAAATGGGAATTGTCGTGCCTCCATGGTCAGTCTGTGATGTAATGCCAGATTCAATAGTCTTACTCTTGCCCCATCCCAGAAAATTCAGTGGTTAACCATCAAAGACAGCTGCAGACAGTCAAAACCGCTTGGAGGTAAAAAGAAACATAAGCGACAAGGGAATAAAGACAGACTGATTCAGAGAGTGGAGAAAGATAATCTGTATCCATTCACAGAGGAGACATTTTGTTGAGCAGGTGTGTTTCATTAAAGATTGGATCCTGGTTCCTGTCAAGCCAGCCCCCTCTGCAACAGAGTGAATCTTTGGGTGGGGGAAATCTATTTTATTAGATCGGAAGGATAACTATTAAGTGTAGGCCCTCGTTCACATTTTATAATTCTATTTTGTATCGTCACCATTTGTGTCCCTCACTCTAGTTTCTTGTGGAATCTCTATTCTTTCTTAAATAAGTCTAGTGTTTTATTAAAAGCGCTCGTAAGTGCTGTGCATTCTAAAGAAGCAGTGATTTAAGGGAAAACTGGTAAACAGGGGCACATTGCTCCTTTGGAAGCAGAGGTTCTTGGATTTTTGTGAATAGGCAGTGTTGGGCTGTATATCACAGTGGGACATTTCAAAGGGACTCAGGTGCACCTCTTGTTACCCTCCAAGGTAAAGACAGGGCTGGCATAGCCCAGAGGACAGTGCTTGAGTGGCAGGGAGACTCATGGTGTTAGGGAGATAACCTACCTACTATGGGTGGCAAAACTCCCTCTCACTGGAGATAGGGGCTAACAAGGTAACTCATAGTCCCGGGTATCCTGAGAACAGTCACAGTAGGCTCCTAAGTCACTTAAGCACTTGACAGTTTTACCACGATTGCAAAACAATAAAAAAAAATCAGTCAAGGGGTTCAGAGGCTGTTGACGAAAATTATTAGACTAGGGAAGACTTCATTATGAAGAAATTGAAAAGTTTGCATTGTTTTAGTTCGGGGAAAAGTAAAATGGGGACAAAAATAAAAAAAAACAAATGATATAAGGAAGGTAAATTGAGCATTCCTGTTTGCCCTTAATCATAATACAAGAACAAGTGGCTATTTAATGAAATAGACGATCAACAAATTTAAAACTGATGCCTAGGTTGTGTGCTATGTAAAAAAACTTGTATAGAGAAAGAGGTTAGGAAACCTAGGACACTATAATTAAGGTGCAGTGGAGAACTGTTCCACTGGAAAAGTAGAATGAAAGAAGCAACAAGCAACATGGCCTCACTGGCATGTTTGTCTTCTGAAACCAAAGATTATGTGAATGGAATAAAAAGAGAATAATCCCAGTTTACGCTCCAGGGCTGCTGAATTGTGCCAAAACATTTTCTCATTTGCACACTTATCTGGGGAAAACCTGATCTCTTCAAAATCTGGGATAAGTTTTTATTCTTGTGATGCTGAAGCTATGTTTTAATAGGAGATGCAGATTGATTAATGTCGTTTGACCTGTCAAATCACTGCCTTTTTCTGTAGGCAGTCATGTACTAATTCAGATATGTGGTTTGGATACATTTGCAATATTGCGTTCTCCAGCAATTGAGAGTACCAGGATATCTAATGCAAGAGATTATAGGCCTCTTGGTATTCTTAGAATTCTTTATTTCAGTGTCTAGTTTTATCATCTAATTACCTTTGTTCTTCATTGCTTTATTTAAGAAGATTCATCAGCACTGCGTTGTATCTGTGTACAGTGGTATCTGTTACCATCTTGTTTTTCTACATATTTGTATTCTTATTTCTTTTTAATTTTTATTGCAGATTTATTGAGTTTCTGACCAGTATGCACATTTTATTCTGGGTAATTAGATTTATTTTTGGAATACTGTCATCAGGAACCAACATGAGGACTTCAGAAACACTATTGCGGGTATATTTTTATGCTAGAATAAATAGCTTTGTAGTCTTTACAGTCCTAAATTGCCTTGTTTTCTTCTTTTGCTCCTGCATTAGTTGGATGGTCCAATCAAATTCCCTTTTCCTGGTCACCTTAGTAGGTAGTTTTTTGCATTGATACTTTAAAAAAATAATTAAAAGAATATTTGCTTCAAATTTATTCTCCATATTCATATTAACTTTCATTTCATTTTTCTTAAAGTACACAGAGATTTGTTCCAAACAGTTACCCTTTATTATCAGTTTGTTACACATACAGCATTCACTTTGGATCACAGTTACTTATTGCTTTGCAATAAAAGCTCCTTTCTGCTCCATTAGTTTCCTTTAGCTAAGTGTACTATTGGTGTAAATTGATGCAACTCCATTGAAGTAAATACAGTCGTGCCCACTTAATCAGTGGTGAATTTAGCCTCTTAATTCTTGGTATATTTCCATGTTTTCTGGCATACCTTGCTGGTCTGCACTAGCGGGAGAGGGTCGAAATAAGATACGTCGACTTCAGCTACACTATTCCCGTAGCTGAAGTTGCCTATCTTATTTCGACTTACCTTGGGTCCTCACGGCGCAGGATCGACGGCCGCGGCTCCCCCGTCGACTCCACTACCGCCGCTCGCCCTGGTGGAGTTCTGGAGTTGACGGGAGCGCGTTCGGGGATCGAGACAAGACGCGATATATCTATGCCCAATAGATCAATTACTACCCTACGTCAGGTCTGGACGTACCCTTAGTTAAGGTCTTCAGCTGTTTAGCTATGACAGATTCATTGCTATGTATACACTCCCTTTTGGCTTTGAGACTTTCAGTTGATTTGCAGACTGACTGCTCCTGACAGTAGCAGCTGTTGCTCAAAATTTCTCCAATGTAAAGGAATTGGCACCCACTGTACCCTCCTCATTCTTTATAGTAGATAAAATGCATTATCTTATAGTAGAGAAACCCAGATGATGATTCTTCACTGTTCCTCATACATATTAGTAGATGCAATTTTTACTTTGTCTTTTAATCCAAGATTATATATAGAGTAGCCACCACAGACCACCTACATTTGTAGCTAAATTACCACTCTAGGTGGATCACTAAACTGTCTTGATCTGTTTTTGTTTATGCACAACACTCTAAATGTTCAGTAAGAATATCTTGCTGCATGGTTTTTACATAAATGATTTAAATTGACTTTGTGTCGTGTCTTATATCAATTTGAGTAGTGCTTCGTGTCCAGAGGACCAGTAAAGCATACAATAGTCTGACCAGTGCTAAGGAAACTCTCTTGAAATTAATGATCTCTCAAACTGCTGCTAATTCTAAGCGAGCTAATGACAAATGTTCTCGAAAGCCGCTTCTCAGCGGCAGTTCTGTTGGCTTCTTTGGCGGCTTCATACCCAGGGTATGGTACAGAAAATAGGATTTTTTGCACTGGTTCATGACCACCTCCTGTCCCTAGATGATGAACATATTTCTGTAATCCTGCTGGTCTCTCTGGAGCAATTGGTATAAATGATCATCATATACTTCTATTTGTTATACAAAGTAAAAGTGGCTTTAAGTGATATGAAGCAAGAAAACTTGCCATCTTCTACCACTACAGAACAGTTAAAAATTTGGTACAAAAAAGATAACACCAGTTGATGGTGAATAAGAAAATTAACAAGGGGTCCAGTTCAATAATGTTAAATGTAAAACCACTGCAATCTGCATAGTGTGAAATAAGTTAGTTTTCCTCCTTAAATTCTCTGTTGCAAGATAATGCAAGGTCTGGAAAGCCCCAAACTTGTACTGCTGTTTGCACCTGTGCAGGTGTAATGTTTTATAGACAGTTGTCAATGTGGGTTCACTTTGGGGGAACAGTCTCCAAATTGCACAGTATGGTTGACATACTGACACATTAGTAAAGTAAAAACTGTCTGTGCTGGTAATAACAAGTACTATCTGGAGGCTAAAAAAGACCACTTCTGGTATGAACCCAGGGAATGTTATTTTAATTAGGCTATGGTCTATTTCACACCTAAATTTCCTGTAGTAATAAATAATAAGGCTGTCAATCACAGTTAACTCATGCGATTAAAAACATTAATCATAATTTTAATTGCACTGTTAAACAATAGAATACCATTGAAATTTATTAAATATTTTCGCGTGTTTTCTGCATTTTCAAATAGTGCAATTTACAAATAGATTTTTTGTTACATAACTTCACTCCAAAATAAAACAATGTAAAACTTTAGAGCCTCCAAGTCCACTCAGTCCTACTTCTTATTCATCCAACTGCTAAGATAAACAAGTTTTGTTTATATTTACCAGGAGATAATGCTGCCCGCTTCTTATTTTCAATGTCACCTGAAAGTGAGAACAGGCATTGGCATGGCAGTTTTATAGCTGGCATTACAAGGTATTTGTGTAAGATATGCTAAACATTCGTATATCCCTTCATGCTTCGGCCACTATTCCAGAGGACATGCTTCCATGCTGATGACGCTCGTTTTAAAAAAAAGTGTTTAAGTAAATTTGACTGAATTCCTTGGGGGAGAATTGAATGTCTCCTGCTCTGTTTTACCTGCATTCTGCCATACATTTCATGTTATAACAGTCTCAGATGATGACCCAGCACATGTTGTTCATTTTAAGAATACCTTCACTGCAGATCTGACAAAATGCAACGAAAAGGTACCAATGTGAGATTTCTAAAGATTGCTACAGAACTCGACCCAAGGTTTAATAATCTGAAATGCCTTCCAAAATCTGAGGGGGACGAGGTGCGGAGCATGCTTTCAGAAGTTTTAAAAGAGCAACACTCAGATGTGGAAACTACAGAACCCGAACCACCAAAAAAGAAAATCAACCTTCTGTTGGTGGCATCTCACTCATGATGATGAAAATGAACATGCGTCAGTCTGCTCTGCTTCGGATTGTTATTGAGCAGAACCCATCAGCATGGACCCATGTCGTCTGGAATGGTGGTTGAAGCATGAAGGGACATATGAATCTTTAATGCATCTGGCCTGTAAATACCTTGTTACACCAGCTACAACATTGCCACCTGAATGCCTGTTCTCACTTTCAGGTGACGTTGTAAACAAGAAGCAGGCAGCATTATCTCCTGCAAATGTAAACAAACTTGTTTGAGCGATTGGCTGAACAAGAAGTAGGACTGAGTGGATTCATAGGCTCTAAAGTTTTGATTTGTTTTGTTTTTTTAATGGAGTTATTTTTTGTATATAATTCTACACTTGTAAGTTCAACTTTCATGATAGAGATTGCACTACGCTACTTGTATTAGGTGAATTAAAAAATACTTTCTTTTGTTTTTTACAGTGCAAATATTTGTAATGAAAAATAAATATAAAGTGAGTACTGAACACTTTGTATTCTGTGTAATTGAAATCAATATATTTGAAAATGTAGATAACATCAAAAAATATTGAAATAAATGGTATTCTATTATTGTTTAACAGCGCAGTTAATTGCAATTAATTTTTTAATCGTGCGAGAGCCCTAATAAGTGTGTTTAGATCCTTTGTACCAATTTTAATATAATTGAAGTAAAAGCAAATATAAAATTACAGATGCTTTAAAGGAAGGGCAAGCTTATAATATGAGTAAGCTTATTACCCTTATTTTCAGTTTAAATTTTGTAAAACCCAGGATATTTTTGTGTTAATAAAAAAAAAAAAATTCATGTAACCCGTTTTTCACCCTACTTTTTGTATCATTCAAATATATAAAAATAACTTGTTTTATTAGAAAAATATAATGCATTACATGAGCTATAGGTATTACAATAATGTTAGTCTGTGTGTACATGTAAAGCTGCCTTTTGAAGAAAAAAAGATACACGCAATAAACAGGCACGCAAGCTCTGAAGTGCATGTGCATCTGAATGTACTGATTAATCTCACACCCACCGTGTACACATTTCAAGCTGTTAACAGATAACGGTTTAAAGATCTGACACACTAAAATTGGAAGAAAGCAAAAGTCTGTATCAGAATACATTTCAGAACACAAGGATTTAAAATTTTTTAAAAAACAAAAACAAGAGAAGAGATGAAGTTGAGTATATGTGCTGCAAATGGTGTGGCCCAATTATTAAATAGAATGATTAGCCTATAAATATTTTCAAGTTCAAAACAGTAAACAGTTTATCAAATGAAAAGTTTTATTTGGGGATTAGAGATGTATTGTTTTCTTAAACTCAGAAGTGGCATTGTGTTTTGAGTTTTATTTCTGCAGTAAACCGTACTGAATTCTATTAAAGTATTAATCTGATTACCTTTTCCCCTGTCCTTCCATCCACCAAAATAAACCCCGATATTTACCCAGAAAAATTGTTTTTCCACTGATTTTCACCTGTTTTTGGTGTTGTAGTAATAAACACCAATAAATTCCCAGGAAAAAAATAAAATAAAATAAAATAAAATAAAAACTGACAAAAAGGGCCCTACCTATACCATAGGAGGTGATCTTGCATCTCCATGACCTGTTCGTATGTTAAGCCTAGTATTTTTTTTTTTTTTTTTTTGGTGGTTCAAATAATTATAACTACTATGGTCTTAAAAATATGTTGCTAGATAAACCTAAAAAGAAGGTACCCCCCCCAAAGATGGAAATAAAACAAAAATATGTAGAAACAAAAAAAAAGGGGCCTGGCTTGATATACATAATAAACAGTGGGGGAGGCCTCATTCTTGGAAGCTAGGACTAGGGAGATAACTGAATCATCAGGCTGAGAACAGAAGTTTGTGCTAAGTAAGGTAAGTAAAACTTCTGTTCTCAGCCTGATGATTCATGTGTGCAATGTATCATAAATGCAATAAGATCTGTAATATACATAAAGGGAGAGTGTTTCGGTCTAACTTTGCAGCTGTGATATACCATGCATTCACCCTCCTGCAGTTGTATTTAATCTACAAAATGTAGCATTGCTGTATGCCAAATAAAAATACCTAAGTAACAAAGTCTAAAGTCAAACTAAGTTCTTGGGAAGCCAAGTGAAAAGAAGTCATGGGTGGAATCCCAGTGCTCCTCTGTCACTCACATCCAGATACCAATTGGCAGTCAGTCCTCTATCTGTGGATCTCCAAAATCCTCTCCATCTTATTTATAGTCTGTATTAATCTATTGAGCTAAATAACATCTAGCTTTCTACAGCTTTTACGTAAAAAGTAAACAGCACCCCTTCCAAGCCCTCTGCATTTTTATCCAAAATTAGCACATGGATGAAGAGCAGATGATTGAAGCTGTACTGTGGAAATATGGAGTTGATGTTGATGTGAAGAAGGAGCTTTGAAGAACTAACTTTCTGCAAAACCTGTCCCCTTTTTTGAGAGCAGTACCCTCAGATTGTCAGTTTTCTGCCTTGGATTCCTTTTCAACTCATCACTGCTGTTGAATGTCCAATTAGTCACTGCTGAAAACTTCTGGTCAGCTGCAGAATAAGACGACTCTGCCCTATACTGTTGAACATGATTGTCCACGCTTTCATGTTCTCTAGTCTTGATTATCCCTCCGCCCTTTTTTTTTTTTAAATCATACCTAAAATGAAGCTGCACATTCCCCAAAAGGCTCCAGGTTGTACAGACTACAGCATCAAGCCTCCTGAGAAACACAAGTCATTAGGAGGATTTTGCACTGGTGCTCTGATCTCTACTGGCTCCTCATTAGAGTCTTATTCTAGGTCTTTGTCTCAGTACTCAAAGCCTGCCAGGGGTTTGTCCAAGATGCTTGAGATTGCCTCTCCCTTTGTGACCATGATTATCAATTATAACAATGCTCCATTGAAATGTTAACATTGTTATTCAGTGGGGAAAATGGAAGTTCCACAGATTTTTAAAAACCAGTAGGAGAACACTTCAACCTCTCTGGTCACTCAGTAACAGACTCAAAGGTGGCAATTTTGCAACAGAAAAGCTTCAAAAACAGACTCCAACAAGAAACTGCTCAACTTGAATTAATATGCAAACTAGATACCATTAATTTGGGCTTGAATAGAGACTGGGAGTGGCCGGGTCATTACACAAATTGAATCTATTTCCCCACATTAAGTATCCTCACACCTTTTTGTCAACTGTCTGAAATGGGCCATCTTGATTATCACTACAAAAGTTTTTTCTCCTGCTGACAATAGCTCATCTTAATTAGCCCCTTAGAGTTGGTATGGCAACTTCCACCTTTTCATGTTCTCTGTATGTATATATGTCATTTTACTATATGTTCCATTCTATGCATCTGATGAAGTGGGCTGTTGCCCATTAAAGCTTATGCTCAAATGAAGTTGTTAGTCTCTAAGGTGCCACAAGTAGTCCTGTTCTTTTTGCGGATAAAAACTTACACTGCTGCTACTCTGAAACAGATTTTTTTAGTTTCTGTTAATGGGCATCTTCCCATCGCTGGTGATTTAAATTACCTAAGGGCCCAGTTCTGCATTCCCATCTCACATTGAGTTAGTGCGTTACTTCCTGATTTCTTACTTTCAAAGTATCAGGCTCCCAAGAGATTCCCCTATAAATAAACCTTTAAAAGATTATTTTAAATTTTTTTAGCTTATCAAAAAAATCCAATCTTGTTCCCACTGTAAGTGTATAAAAGATAAGAAAATTAGAACTTTTTTTTACCAGTCCCATCATACTAAGTACTCAATCTGTAAGCCTTGCCGAAAGGAGTCTGTTCAACTCCATGAATATCCTCTCCCCCAGTTTGTTTATACACCTTTTGTGGGTGTTTCAGTGTTAATGCCTTCTGAAGTTAGATGGGAAGATGAGCTGATAGCCACTTAAAGCCAGATTTACAAAGGTATTGAGGTGCCTCAAGATGCAAGCAGGTGGGATTTACAAAAGCATCTAAAGATCACATCTTTTGCTTTTAGAAAACACTAAGTTACACTGAATAGAACTTACTGTTAAAATCTGGAGCTGGGTGGGAGAGTTTTACCATCAGATGCGAACTTTTGAGATTTTCCTGAATCACGATGAAAAGTTGAAATCTTGAAAATTTTCAGGAAGGATAATCCAAAAAAGCCTTTTGATGGGATCAATCAAAACGTTTTGTTTCAAACTTTGGAAATGATTGTTTCACTTAGATTTTAACCTTTTATGTTTATAAACTGTTTTAATATTACATTAACTACATTTTTTTAAATAAAGTTTTTTTAAAAAAATGAAGTTTTTCATTTTGAAATTGTTGAAATGGAACATTTCGATCTTTTTTTTTTTTTTTTTTTTTTTTTTTTTAATAGAAATTTTTGTTTTTTTTTTTTTTTTTTTTTTTTTTTTTTTCAAAAAAAATTTGAATTGGTAAATTTCGATGAATTTTTCCCTTTATTGTGAAAAAAGGTTTTTGGTTTTGACAAATTGGCATTTTCCAACACAAAGTTTTGGCAAAAAATTCTGTCCCAGCTCTGTCAAAATCCTCTCCTGAGAGGAAATATTCTTGGACCTAGGCCAGGCTGGATCTCCCTTCTTCTCTTTTTCTGTTTTGAATACTTTGCTGTTCTGTTTATTTTTTTCCTATACAGAGTAAATTAAGATTCAAGCAATTTCACGTAATGGACTAATGAGAGCTGGGTAATTTTTTTTATTTTTTTCATCTAAACTTTTTTTGGTGAAAAATACAGATTTGGATTGACTGAAACATTTCATGAATTTGTGTAGGGAATTGTGGTTAAATCAGAAAAAAATCTAAATGTTTTTTGTTTTTGAAACAATGTTTTGATTTTCTGATACAAAAATTTTAGCTTTAAAATTTTCTTTCAAAAAAATAAAAAAAGTTAAGCTTGAAATCTAAATGAATAATTGTTTGAAACTGTTTACTTTTTGATTTGTTGAATTTTTTAAAAAAATTCTCCTTTTGGGTAGACCTGAAACCGTGTTTTGTTTTTTCAGAACTGCCACAGACCCAAATGCACGGCTCTAAAACGAATACATTTGCTTACAAAGTATCATTATTGTCTTCCTTAGTTATGACTTGGACTCTCTTAATTGGAAAGACAAGTGAATCTCCTTAGTGATATAATCCTTTTTCCTGTGCTACACATAGTTGTTCCTAACTTCAAAATCAAAATGTTGACAAGTCTTTAGATACGTTAGGCAGGAGGATTTTGATTTCTGCTGCCCTGCGTGTATTTTGACGGGCTAGCTCTTCAGTAGTATGACTCATAGCATCACCAGCTTTCCTTTTCCCTATCAGTCCTATAATTGGCAGGCTGCAGTACAAATGCAGCAAGAAAATCAGGCTTCAGAAATAGCACTGATATTTTCTTTATTATATGGGTTATAAACCCAGGGGTGTCAACATGGTATTGGAGAGCCATGTGAAAGCTCATTTTTAAAAAATAGATCTGAATGTAAATAAAGTTCAGGTTTAGTTTGAGGTTTAGGTGAGGGTCCAGGCTCTAGTTCCTTTATTCTCTGAACCAGTTCATCCGTATACAATACTACACATACTGTGTGTGTAAGATAATCTCATTTTTGAAGCTATTAAAAACTGTCCTTTTGATTCTTGAAAATCCTTTTGAGTATTTTGCATTCCTGTATGGATCCCAGTCTAACTGCTTCAGCTGGGTAATCATTTTTCTTGTTTATTCCTAATCCTTTTAATATTTCCTTCCTGCCACTGTATAACTGTACAGTATGCCTATTGTTTGGAGTCTGTTTCAATGACAGCTGTAAGAGTGAAAGAATGAATGAAAAGTCAAATGAAAGAAAAGTAACTGTATTTTAGTCTGGATTTCACAAAAGTGATATAAAACCAAATGAAAATCTAAAACTGCATAGCATGGATTTTAAAAGCCGTGATTACAAAGAATATTCTGTCATAATTTGTTGGTACTCTTAATCTGTGTGACAAAGCAAAATGATGTAATAAAAGAGCACATTAAAGGAACCATACTCTAGTTTGAACCAGAACCATTTTTTTCTATGACCTGTATGGACTCTAATTTAGGCATCTTTAAAATTGTTCTCATTCACAGTATTGTTCTTGGGGTATGAAGGGAAAAATACATGCATCACTTAAACATGTTTTTAAAAGAGCAGCTGTAGAATAGTTTAAGTATCTCCACGGAAACATTAGGACCTGGGTCTTCTATAGTTCACTTTAACCTTTTACTTCCATAAAAACAGTCTGCCCTTGTTTCTACGGAAACTGAGGAAAGACGTCTCTGGCCGCATCTGAGGTTCTGACAGGATGACAAGTCATTCTTCAGTAAAGTTTCCAGAGCAGTAGAGATCTTTTCATTTGTAGGTAAAAGGGAGTATCCTATAATGCCCCAGATCCCAACTCTTTCCTCCATTTACACATACGCCGCTTTATATCCTGAGGTTGCTGCACTGTACTAACCAAGCTTCAGCTGTTCTGCTTTTCTCATTAACTAAACTTGGCATATACTTTCTCTGCGTGTCAATGCAAAGCATGCAAAACATAATAAAGGAAAAGAACTTGATGTGGAGGCGAAAGCTAGATTTTTAATATGTCCTTTAAATAAAAATTAACTTGCATAAACCACTCTGATTTCCATGCAGATACAGTACTAGTCAAGACTCTTATTACTGCTTTTGTGCTTTAATAAGGAATGAAAATTACATTGGTCCAAGATTTAGTGCCATGTCTACACTACCATTTATATCAGCAAAACTTATGTTGCTCAGGGGTGTGGAAAAAACACCCTCCTTGGAAACATAAGTTTCACCGGCATAAGTGGTAGTGTGCACAGCTCTGTCAGCAGAACTTCTCCTGCTAACATAGTTACTGTTGCACATTGGGGGTGGTTTAATTATGTCGATGGGAGAGCTCTCTCCCATTGTCATAGAGCGGCTACCTGAGAGATCTTACTGCAGCACAGCTGCATTGGAACAGCTCTGCTGCTATAATGTTTCTAGTGTAGACATTGCCAAGGACTTCCTATGTTTAGTCATGAACCAAAGCTGAAGAAGCACTGCTAAACCAAGGGACCAGTGACAATGTAATTTGCACTGTCAAATGAGCCATCAGGGAACCTAAAAAAAACAAAAGACCCAGAAAATGCCATAAATACCATTAAAAAATGGATTTTTTTAACTATTGCAACATCCTTTGATGTGTGGAAAGTGTCTTAAACTAAAATAGTTCTGGCCTCCAGCTTATTTTCTTATCCTAAAATCCTCTAGCCTCTTTTCGATAACAGTGTAACACTTGTTTCAAAAAAAGCAGTTATCTTATTTTCTTGGCCCCACCCTCCGGTTCCCTGCTCTCCTCCATTTTCATACACTTTAATATAAATGTTCAGTGGTTTTCATTAAAAAGCCAGTTTGCAGAGCCATCATGCTATCGGAGAGAACATAACTTTATTTTATACTTTTAAAAGGAAATTATTTTAGTAAATGTGTGCACTTTGTTGGCAAATTATGACTTTTTAAATGATGACCTCTGTATGTGGCTTCTTGAAGATGTTTTAATTCAAGGCCCTCAGTTATCCTTGATATTTACGTAATTTATTAGTGCACATGCTGTCCCTGTATAGTGGCACGTTTCTTTCGGGGCTAACTGCAAAATATCAACTAGTAAGTAATATTCTACATGTACCTGGTTTATCTTAAATTTTAAGTTTATGGAACTGATAGCCAAGCAAACACCCTAGCAACCATTATTTGTCTTTCTGTAATATTGAACATTGAAGTCAGCACTTTAAGGCGGCAACTGTGTAGTCATCATTGTTTATGCATGTTATTCCTGTTCACCACCTAGAGAACACTAGGGCTACATGAGTAAAATTACTCAAGTGTGTTTGCAAGGATTTGATATCTATCTATGTAGAACTTTTTTTCAAAATGAGGCTGAAATTGTCCTGTTTAAAGTTTGTTCATTTCATTAAAATAGACTAACTTCTGTTCAACTTTCTAAAATACATTAACCATAAATAGGGTGACCAGATGTCCCGATTTTATAGGGACAGTCCCGATTTTTGGGTCCTTTTTCTTATATAGGCTCCTATTACCCCCCCACCCAGTCCCGATTTTTCACATTTGCTGTCTGGTCACCCTAACCATAAATAAGGCCCTTCTTAACTTGCAATACTGCGGAGATTGCAGATTGCGCAACATTGGGCTTCTCCTGCAATTTTGACAGTGGGAGTCCTGGGCCTCTACTCTCAGCCGCAGGCGGTTGACCGTGAAAAATCGTGGAAAAGTAATAATGGATGTTATTACTGCAAATAAAAAGGTTTATTATTGCTCTTCTGCAATTTTCCATGGCTTGTCCGCAACTCAGCTGCAATTTTTTAATAATCATCCCGCAATTCAAATAGGGCCTTATTCATACATATTAATCCCCTGTATACTCACATTAGTTCTGGCTGCATGTATGCACATGACTGGAACCACAGATAAACATTTCTTCTCTCCCAAAGATACCCCAGTCATACTGAGAAGATTCATTGGGGCATGGATAGTCTAGTAAACTCAAGTGGCTTCCAAATTGTTTAACATTCTTCTAATATCTTGATATAGTTTCTATTCTTGTTTCTGCCAAAGACTTTGTGTGAGCTAGGACAAGTCACTTATCCCAATAGACATTCAGAGGTGTTGAGCACTTGCAGCGCCCATTAACTTCCAAGAGAGTTTATAGGTGCTCAGCAGCTCTGAAAAATCAGGTGCAGTATGTGCTCTGGGCAAGATCTGCAAAAGGGACTTAAACTCAGCATTGCAATGCCTAGCATTTATTCCCTCCTGCATAGTGAAATATATAGCCTCAGGTTAGGTGCCCAGGCTCCTTAAGAGTTACGCACTTAAGAATGGGATTCACAAAAGCCAACAAGATGAGTGGGGAGCTGCTTAAACTAGTCAATAGGAAATGTGAAAGAGGTGTATGGCCTCAGTTTTGCCCCTCAAGGATAGTTTAGGCCTCTAACTCTGGGATGCGGGGAGGCACCTTTGTCCACTTGGAATTCACAGCGGTGGGCCTCTCTTGGTCTTAGGTGCCTAAACCAGGTCAGCCCTTTTTCGTGAAAAACCATGATAGAAGTGTTGGGTGCTGCATCTTTTTGGATTTAATCCCTCTGTACTTCAATTTCTTCTCACATAAAAGGGAAATAATGCTTCTATCATGCCTTCAACTAATAGACTTTAAGGATAAATTCAAATTTGTCTTTTTTGTTGTTGTTTTTGAGGGAGCTTCCTGCAAGCTCAGGTCTTCTCCACTTTCTAGCTGCATACAGATTTCTCAAAGTACCCTTCTCATAGACCCCTGCAAGAACTCATTCCAGTTGTCTGACCCTATCTTGAAAGCTCACATTTATCTGCTTACATAATTGTGTATTATCATTCTTTCTGTACCATCAGGTGCAGAAGTCAAATGGGACCAATCATTTCTATCCTTGGCTCATTTTTTCAGGTCTTTTATATTCAGATGTAATGCTGCTTCAGCCATTATTGTGCTATGGAGTGTGCCTTCAGGCCGGATTCTCTGTCTCTTGCAGTGGGGTTGCCAAAAAAAAAAAAAGCTTGTTTAGGTAGCCTATTATCGGACATTCTTAAAATGCCCCAAATATACCTGTCTCCTCTTCTGTACTATTATTGTTGTGATAATTCTAGGATCTGTTTATTGCTTATTCTATCAGTCCATTTTACTTTGAAAAATCTATGTAGACTTCTGCATTGAAAGCTGTTCCATTTGCATTGTGTGGACTTGCTATCTTTTCAGGACTCTGCTTCTGATAGACTCTTAGGTTGTTTCTAAAATCTTAAGTTCGGTGGTTTTGCTAATGTTGAACTTAGAATAGTATAAGCTTTTTGAAATACAGCACTTGCTTTATCTATTCTTGATCTTACATCAAATATGCCATCCCCAGTATTGTGAACGATGCTACCTAGATAAGTAAATTTAAGTACTATCAAGGATTCATCTTCCAAGTAGATAAAAACCTTTTCAGGTAAATTCATTTTCATAACTCCCATCTTTGATTTAATGATTAGACTTATTTGCTTGGTAGGAATTGCAAGATCATCTTTCTGCCATTTTCAACGGGTTATTTATAAAACAGTTGTCTCCAAGTTCACCATCTGTCCATCCAATGCCCATTTCCATACTTAACCGTCTGTCGCATAAAAGTCAGTAGCAACTCCAGACAAGGTAGAGGGATCAAGTAACAACCTTGCATGATGCCAGGTGTTAACATTAAACAGATCCATTAGGTCCCGGTTTCCCTTAACTGCACACTTTGCATGCTGAGGCAAATTTTTAATAATTGGAACAGTTTTGGGGACTCCATGAATTTGTATTTTCAGACACAGTAATTCTTCATCTATGCTATCAAATGGATGCCTTCTGGAAATCCATAAAATTCAGAACCACTGGCAGCCACCATTTATTGCTTTTCTCTATGATATTATGCAGGATGATGATTTGATCTACACAAAATGAGTTTGGGTGAAAACCACTTGTTCTCAAATCTGTTTAGGATGATTATACAGAAGACTTCCCCTGGGAATTAAAAGCAGCATAATCCTATGCCAATTGTTACAATCACTCAAATCGTTTTTGAAGAATTGGATTATAATCCCTCTTTTTCATTCCTCAGGGGTGTACTAAATTCCTGCTTCTATATTAAATTTAAGAGCCATAGCAAGATTTTCATATTTCCCTCTCTACTTGCTTTGAATAGTTCTGCTGTGACTTGATCTTCATCTGTTTGTTTGTTTTTGTTCTTTAATCTTACTCTGGATTAATTTAAAGTAGCCATTGACATTTCCTCATAGCAAACATCAACGTAATTGTGTACCTTAACAAAAAATACAAATTAAAAATTCTATGAAATAACTAATTTACAACCAAACTTTCTGCAACATAATTTATTCCAGAATCCTCAAATTTACCTACCTCAAAATGGGCGTTGTGAAGGTAAATTAACATTTGTAAAGTTCTTTGAGATCCTTATCACTACAGAAATGTAAAGTATTACTTATTAACTTAAACTTGGAAATCTTGTCTTGAAACTGATTTTTTTAAATTGCTTCTCTATTAGTGTTAGAAAATTAAAAAAAGATGGTAGGATGAAATGTGCAGCAGCTAACCTGTACTCATGCCCATACAATAAATAGCTGAACATTTCTTTATCATCCTTGCATATTTTTAGAAGTGTGAGACTTGTGTATAGTCAGTTTCTTCAAACCTCTTTTGCTGGTCTTCCCAACATGAAGCTCCTGACATGTACTGCTGCTCCACCTGAGAATCGTCCTGTGCATTCCCTTTCCATCATCTTCCTTTTTTAACTTTAGAAAAACATGTAATTGCTGCCTCTTAATCCTAAAACGTTGGCAGTGAACGATTCTTAACAATGCAAAGTGGCATCACATGCACTTATAATGTTTACTAGTCCCTAATACTGGTTCTGACCTTTTAAAAAAAAAAAAAAAAAAATATGCAGCTTGTATGCCTCTCAAGTCTGCCGTGATGGAGAAAGCATTTTGAGTACTGTGGAATTTAATGTGAAAAGAATATTGTAGTGGTCTTACACTAAATACCACTTTCATTTTTTTCATAGTCTAGAATATGCTACCATTACAGCTCCTATTCTAACCTGAGGAATAACCGTAAAAGTCTGATGTGATTACTGAAACATTGCTATCTATCACAAGAACAGGGTGGAGGTATTTGAGCAAAAATCTGCCTGGGTTTATTGGATGTAGTTGCTACATGGTTTATATGAGAAAGAGGTTGCTGAAACTGACCTGGTACCTGCCTTATTTAATGAGACAAGGTGGGTGAGGTAGTTATCTTTTATTGGACCAACTTCTATTGGTGAAAGAGACAAGCTTTGGAGCGACACAGAGCTCTCTAATATCTGGGGACCAAGACAGCTATAACACTACATTCTTTAATGATTTTCACTAGACAGTGTCTAATTGTCTGTGTAATAATTTTATGCATTTTTATTTCAGAAGAAACTATTCATTATAGTATGTAGTCATGAAGTGCAATAGTCACAAATTAAATAAATGTTGTTGTTGTTATTTATTATTAGGGCTATTGCTTTCACAGGTGATTTGCTGCTTCTAACTTTTAGACAATGCTCTGTCTATAAATGTCGTCGTCCTGAACTTTCTTGGGGGAGAGGGCGGGAAATATCACCTGCAAGCCAACTGATAGTTTCTCATCTGTGTGGTCATTATAACCACTGATTTTTCTTTAAGTACAGGTGGTTCTTTGAGTAGTGTCCCTATGGGTGCTCCACTGAAGGTGTATGTGTGCCCCTGTGCCTCTAATTGGAGATTTTTGGTAGCAGTGTCCATTGAGCCCGGACATGCGCTCTCCCTCCCTCGTGGTCTGCCTTGAGGCTATTTAGCGCTGTGCGGGTGAACCCCCTTCCTCCCATTTCCTTCTCTACTGCAGAGCTCTTATGGAGAACTCTGAAGTAGAGGGGAGGAGGGCGGGTTGTGGAGCACCCATAAGGACACACTTCTTCAAGAAGTATCGTTACTGCACAAGGTGAGTAACTTCCTTTTCTTCTTCGAGTAGTGTCCCTGTGGGTGCTCCACCGTAGGTGACTCCCAAGCAGTACCCACCACTGGAGGCTGGTACTTCGGAGTGGAGTCTGTTACTAGAGAGAGTACCATGTAGTCCAAAATGGCATCAGAGGCTGAATTTCCAGTGATCGCATAATGCCAGGTGTCTGGTTTTCGACTGGAACACCTGGTCGAAAAGGGACCCTGGCAGCTCTGGTCAGCACTGCTGACTGGGCCGTTAAAAGTCCAGTTGGTGCAGGGCTGGCGGGCTCCCTACTTGGCTCTGCGCAGCTCTCCAGAAGCTGCGACTTGTCTCTCGGACCCTAGATGGAGGGACAGCTATGGGGCCTCCGCGCAGTGCCCCTGCCCCATTCTGAGCACTGGCTCCCAGTGTCCTCACCCCAACCTCCTGCCCCAGATCTGAGACCTCTCCTGCACCCAAACTCCCTCCCGGAGTCCGCACACTGCACCCCCTCCTGCACTTCAACCCCTTGCCTCAGCCCTGAGCCCCCTCCTGCACCTAAACTCCCTACTGGAGCCTACACTCCCTGCTGTGCCTCAACTCCTTGCCCCAGCTTGAAACTCCCTCCTGTGCTCCGAATCCTGCTGCCCATCTCCCCCTCCACCCCGCCGAATCCCTCATCTCCAGCTCAGAGCCTGTACTCTCTCCAACACCCCAACCCTGTCTCAGCCTGGAGCCCCCTCTTGTACCCCGAACTCCTCATCCCCAGCCCTACCCCAGAGCCTGCACTCCCTGCCCCAGCCCAGTGAAAATTAATGAGTGAGGGTGGGGAAGAGCAAGTGATAGAGGGACGGGAGATGGAGTGAGCAGGTATGGGTATGGTCTCGCAGAAGGGGCAAGGGGTGGGGGAATTCGAAAATTGGCAACCCTAGTGTGTGGTTATGGTAAACCAGTAATTGAGCTTCTAGTGGCCCATCTCTGGTCTGGCAGATGGAGAAAACCATCTTAGAACACAGTATACATTGTGAGCATGGCTACTACTACATATTTGGATACATAACAAGGGGAGTGTATTTGTTTTGTGCTTCATAGCAAAAACATAGCACTGAGCCATTTTACAGTTTAGTAACCGTTATTGCTCAGCAATGAAGTCTGTCATAGCTAATTATACTTTCCTTCCCTTCAGGTTTTTGGAGGTGCCAAGTTGATTACCACACCTTTAATTATTCTACCCTAGGAGGTGTTTACCATTTACTACGTTCATAAATCACTCTGGTCTGGTTATTTATAAAAGTGAGAAGCAAGAGACCCATTTTGTCTTGGCAGCTGATTTACAGAAAAAATAGTCTTCCTTGTTGTCCCTTTTGGAGCGAACAGTGGAAAGGTCAAGAGTTAGGTTTTGTATACTAACTCTTAGAAATATTATTTTTCTACAGAACGTGAGATTCCTATAAATCAGAAAAGGTAAATACCAGTGCAAATGTCAAATCAGCTCGAGTAAAAATAAGGATCTTCACCAATTTAAAAAAAATATATATTTGTTATTAAAGGTGGGCTTAAGTCCATATTTAGGCACTTAATTAAATGGCCTGATCTTCAAAAGATCTGAGCACCCAACAGTTCTCATTGATGTGCAGTAGGGTTCTTGTTGTTATTTATACTAAGTGCTAGCCGATGCTGTCATATGGGTTTAATTTGTAAAGTGTAAAAAAGCAGAGTATGGCTGAAAACTTAAAAATTGGATGGTAAGACTGCCAATCCTGGTGGTGATTGAACATGGTGATATCCTAAAGAAAAAGAGCTTTCAACTGTTCTCGTATCTGTTTCCATTGTTTCACACTGAATCCAGACATTTTAAGCGTCAGAGTGAGAAATAGAAAGATAATTCTAAAATCTTATTATGCATTATAGTAGCATCAGGATATTGTATTAACATATAACAGAGAAAGTTTATGTATTTTAGTTCTAACATTAGTGGGAGTTGTTGAGGGCGCGGTCACTTCATTGGCTTTATTTTCAGAAATGGTGGTATGGATTCAAGAGTACAACTTCAGGTGTCCATTTTTAATTATGGTGGCTTGTCACCTAGGCCTCCTATATCAATATAGGAAAACTGCATCAAAGTCAATGACCATGACCTAACAATCTGAACAAAACAATAGTAGTGTTATTACCTTCAATTCTAGTGTGATCTGGAGTTAGGGCACGTGACCAGCTGCTGATTTACTGCTCTGTTGCTGACTTGCTGTAGGACCTGGGGTAGTCTAATTGACTTTCCTATCACTCAGTTCTCTCATCTGTAGAGTAGGTATAATTAACCACTTTTGCCCATCACTTTGAGATCCTTGGATGCAAAATATTCTTAATGTAGTGGTAATAGTAGTTCTCCCTCCAGTCCATGAAGTCCAACCACAGAAGTGAATCCTGCACAGAAAACCATTCTTACTTTTGAGTTAAATACCTTTTGGTGACAATTAACTTACTGTTCAAAATAGGGATGTAAAATATTAAATGGTTAGCTAAGTATTAGTTTTATTGTTAATATATTCCGGTTAACATTTAAACCAGATTGCCCCTGCACCCACATCTGATCACATTGTCTATTAACAAATCTGCCTCTTAATCTATCTGCATCCCGTTCCCAACTCAGCAGCAGCACCCAGGGCAGGACAAGCTGAGCTGCGCTTGCACGGCAATGGCGCAGGAGCCTGGAACAGCGGGGACTGAGGGTGGTTAGAAGGCATTATGCTCTAGGGCTGTCAACGCCGACTCCCAGGACTGGGTGCCTCGCTCCTCACCAGGAGCCAGCACAGGGACCCTGGCCAGGCACATCCCCTCCCCCATAGACACGGGCACCCTGCCTGGGGAGAAGCTGCCACCCACTGCCCGAGCCCCCTGGGAGTCTGCTGAGCCTCTGGGCACTGTCCAGACTCCTGCTGTGCGAGCGGCTTTTCAGGGCCCAGACTGCTGCTGGCTGATGGGCGCGGCGGACTGAGGGGGCAGCTGGCATTGGTCACTAAGTCCAGCCACTGCGGGTGCTTCTATTAGGGTGGTCTCGCTGCCTCCTGGCTCATGGGGCAACCGGGGAGCTGGGCAGCAAGGGGCACGTGACTGGAACTAGCCCCCCCGTCACCATGGTAGTGCACAGGAGGGGGTGGTAATGGGGTACCAACTAGGGATATTAAATGGTTAACCAGTATAATTTTAATAGTTTAAATGCATACTTTTAAAAATATTTACATCCCTAGTTCAAGACATAACTCTAAAAATTGGTGCGATGATGGTTGTTTACGATAAACCATTTTCATCTTGTGTCAGACACAGACTTTCAACAGGCTCCAGTGCTTGGAGCACATGTATATGCAATAATTTTTAACCATACTCTATTCCTTCCACTTATAAGGCTGTGGTAGAGGAAAAGAACAAACAAAGGTTAATGATAAAGCATAGTGTAATACATTTTGCAAATAGATGGACCAGCATCAGTATAAAACATGGATTAATGTCTCTTAGTGCACAGGAAGTAGATGCTGGCAGTGGTGAGTGATCATGCATTTAGGCTTTAGTGTGTGTGTGTGTGTGTGTGTGTGTGTTAAAGGCCATACTTAAAAAAAAAATTCAGAATATAAACACCCCATGATTCTAGTGGTAGAAGCATTTCATCATAATTACTTTTCTGCGAATTTGACTCATTTCAGAAGTGATTCATCTCAACTAATTCTCTGCACAGTTGATCCATAGCATAATTAACTTTTTGAATAACTTTCATGCAATAGAAGATTATTAACCATGACCAGGAACTACTTACCTGTGCTTCTCACTATATCCATTCCCCTAAGTCTTCCTCTCCACCACTTCTAATTGTATTTTATGCTCACTTACTCCCTTTTCTCCAACCTTTGCATCTCTCATTCACAACTTCCTCTGTTTCCTCTTCCTTGCTTTTGGTGACATCTGCCCTAGCCCTTCTTCTACCCTGTTGTACACTTGCTCACAAATCTCATGGGCCTCTGTATACTTCCCTTCTCGTGCTTCCTCGGGAATGCCCACTCTATCTATTAAAATGTTTGTTTTCTGCTATTGATGGTCTCCTGCTCCTTCTATAGCAATAGTGGGCAACCTGCGGGTAATGTGATGACGGGCCGCAAGACATTTGCCAATGGCCCCCCACAGCTCCCAGGGGCTGCGGTTCGCCATTCCTCCCCTCTACTTCAGAATTCTCCATAAGACCTCTGCGGTAGAGAAGGAACTGGAGGGAAGGCAGCACATCCCTGCAGCCCACTGCTTCCCTCTGCTCCCATTGGCCAGGAACAGCAAACCGCGGACACTGGGAGTTGTGCCTGCAGATAGTCAACATCAGCCAAATGTCTCGCAGCCCACAATTAGATTAGCTCCTGGGCCGCATGCAGCCAGTGGGCTACAGGTTACCCACCACTGGTTTAGAAGTTTAGCTAGGTTTGTTTTTAAAAAGATAAATACCTGAAAACATAAAATGAAATGCCAAAAAAATGGTTTGGGGTCAAAAAAAGTCTTACTCATTAGAAAAAAATTTCTTTGATTTTTCATTTTGCTGAGGGGAAAAAAATGAAAATTTCAGTTATATTTGAGGCTCTTGCTAACACCTGTGCATGGCATCTTCAATCACTGACATTCTATAAGATAAAAACTGTTACGTTCAATGTCATATTTAAATCAGTAATGTGATACAAGTTGCAGTCAGCATGATGAAAGGAACTAGGGTAAGTGTTACTGAAGAATGGTGAGGGGGGCGGGTGACAGAAGCAGCCATTCTTATGTGGTTGTTGGTGGATGACTGAACTGAACCACTTATTGGCAAAATGAAAGTATATGCTTGAGTTAATCTACAACTAGTGTTTAGATTACAGTTGGACAGTATTTCCACAAGACAAAGGATCTCCATCAAATACCAAAACTAGCATATTGACTTGCAAATAAGGCTATTGTTCACAAAATATGCCTTTTTGTAATTTGTCCTGGTCACTCACTAATGTTCAATATGACCATGTGTTTAGTATAATGAGTTATGTAAGATTAGATATGCAGGTTCAGTTTGAAGGAATTTATCATTACTAAATAATAGTTGGAGGTAACATATTTGAATGTGCAGCAACAGCAGTTTTGTCAGCAGACATTATGTATGTATTTTATTTTGGGGGGAGCAAAAGACTATAAAATGAGACACTATTACATTTAAAATGGTCAGTTAAAATTATTTTATGAATCTGTTTTGTTTCTGTAAGCAAGAAAAAATAATTTAATGTAGTTCTCTTCTGGCAAAGTGCATTATTGCCTCTGCTTTGCTTCATTTTGACAATTTAAAAGTAAACCAAAGCTTTGTATTTATCTATTTTGCAGGTACTGATACTAGACCTGAATAAAATTTTTCAAGATAACTAAATGACTTTGGAACCTAAGTCATGTTGCCTTTCGGTGAGACTTAAAATCCTAAGTCACGTAGGCAATTTTGAAAATTGAATCCTTGTACACTATCAGCATGACTCGGTGGATCACAGCTGAGAATACCAAATTCAGGACAAATTGTTGAGAAATAGGGCAGACACACCCCAAAACTAGTAGTTATTCTCATATAAGATATACTAAACCAGCAACAAAAGTAAACTTCTGTTTCACCACACTGGCTAACAAGAAGTCAGAAAAGCAGTTGCCATGGGCATTCCAGTCCTTTTATCACCACCAAAAACACTACACTTAAAGATGAGTAGTTCTTTAAGACCAATTTCATCAAATAAAATGTTCTTCTGATCCCAAATGATCACCCACCCAGGCCAATATATAACTCAGATCTTACCCATTAATCACGCTGTTGCCAATCATTTAGTATCTAAAATCTAAAGGTTTATTTAAAAAAAAAAAAGTGAGACTTAAAATTGGTTTAAGGAATCAAATACATACAATAAATGCAAAGTTCTTGGATCAGCAACGATGCCATGCAAGTAGAAATAATTGTAAAGTTGTTTAGTTTATAAAATGTTCTAAGCCTATTGAATTAACTCTAGTTTTTTCAGGGAACTACACTACTAGTGTTCTCTGAATCCACAAATGGAAGAGAATTTTCTAAAGCTTGAAGGGCGGCCTGTAGCCCTGGTTTTTTTGTTAAAAGGAAAAGATAAAAACATGACAGAGCAGAATGGTAATGACTTTTGTGGAGACTTGGGAAAGAATATATACATTGAACTACGGGGTGCTGAGACAGTTTGGATAGTGGAGGTGCCGAGAGCCTTGAACCAAACTGTAAACGCTGTATATGATGGAAACCATTTCAAGCCAGGGGGTTCAGCTGCGCCCCTAACATCCCTAGTTCCAGCACCTATGTCAAACTATTTATTTACATGTTTTAGGCTGTATTACAAACTTGTTTCTTTCACTATTCACTGACAAAACACTAACTTACCTGATGGTATCTCAAACTTCTGAAAACCAGGAAATGAAGAGTTAAGGTACATGCCTATCCAGTCTTACCTCCTGAAGCTGGTAATAACCTCTGGGGATTATCTGCATGCATACCAGCTGCATTCACTGTATTGTATGTAGCTGTATTGAATGATGGAGGGATTAGTTGGAGCAATTTGGCAGAGCTGTGATTGTGATATGAGGTAATCTGAGAGAGGTGAGAGAGATAGAGGTGTATGTGTATCTTGAGAGTTCCAGTATGATTCATTTCTGTGCTGGTTTGTGGGAGTTGCATCAGTAGCAGGGCACAGAAGACATCTTGCCCTGGGGATTATTAGCAGTAAAATGGGAACTGAGTATGGTCTGTGAGTGTAATGAACGGAAAGTGAAACTATAGATGGCATCAGGTGCATAATGATGGAAAGGTTGCAGATGTGGTTTTCTTTCTGTGGATTAGGTTAAGTGTTTGAGTTTAAGGTAGATATAGGTAGCTCCTGTAGGGTACAGTGCACAGGCAGTGTGTGAGGAAGTTCATTATGAGCATATTGAGGCATCATTCAAAGATATCAATTGAGTGGCTGTATATCTTAACTCTGTATTTCCTTGTTTTCAGAAGTTTGAGTTTTGCAGAACTTAATATTCTGAAAGGGCATGAGATATCAATGGGCAACATTAACTCTGCATGAATTAATTTTTTTTAATCGCAAAGAGAAATTGTGTTGGTAGAAGTAAGTGTTTATTTAGGTAGTTGTATTTATAATGAAGGCTTGCAGTTGAGATGCTACTGTGGCCAGACAATTATAATAATATCGAGTTCTTACATAGCACTTTTCAACAGTAGATCTCAAAGCATTTTACTAAGGAGGAAAACCTCATCCCCAGTATACTGATAGGGAAAATGAGGGGCAGAGAGGTGAAGTGACTTGGCTAGTGTCATCTAGAAGATCAGTAGCAGAGTTGGGAATAGAGCCCAGGTTTTCTGAGTCCTAGTCTGCTGCTGTTTCCGCTTAGGCCATTGGGTTGTTCTGAGATTTCCAAGTGCTCCTTCCCACCTGATATACTTTGTTACAGTAGAATGGGGATAATGGTCATGCTTTGAAATATTTGAAGTTGCTCACAGGGCTGCTAAGGGAAATCTCAGCATAATCTAGGCCCCCAAATCTTGACAGTTTTATTTAATGGTGGTTATAGTAACTTTAAGCATCTGAAAGAAGACCCAGCCTGCAAATCACCCACCTCCTCCAACATGTGCCCTCCTCCTCAGCGACCAGTCCCATTAACCATTTAGCACGTTAGGGGTCAGATTTGCACAAAAACAGTTGAATCTGTAAACTTTGAGAACCTATTTTTCCCCAGGAGGTTGTATCTTGGGAACCCACCTGGTCAGTCCCCCTCAGAGTTACAGGGCCATATCCTGGCTTATGTGGGGTGTAGGGAGAGAGGCTCAGATACCCCACAGTCACAGCCTCTCCCTGGATCCTGTCACAGGCACAGAATGCAGGGAGAGGGGTTCAGATCCCTCCCATAAGGCAAGGACCCCCCAGATTCTAGATGGTGGGGGGAGGGAGAAAGGCTCAGATGTTCTGAGGGGCAGGGTCCCACAGAATCCAGCTCATGTGAGGGTGACTGAGAGAATGGCCCAGACCCTTTAGTAGGGCAAGGATCCCTCTGGATCCAATGTGGGGGCAGGGAAAGGGGGTTCAGACATTCCCCAAGGACAGGGTCTCCCAGATACCATATGGGGGAGCAGGAAGAGAGGCTGAAATCTCAAAAGTCAGGAAATAATATCTCATGTAACCATAACTTTCCTTCAATGTACTGTTAAATATATAATTGCCCAGTTTCAATTAACTCCCCCCCACTAAAATACCAGTATCTGGAATGATACTGAGTCATCAGCAAAGTTGGATCCACAGTACAGACTTCTACCGCCTGAGTTAATGGAGTAACTGATCTAAGTAGCAGGCTGTTAGTCTCTTTGTAGACCAGCCATTAGAGGCGGGTGAGATGCAGGCTTTGTCAGTGGGTTTTGTTATTTTCTAGACAGCAGAGAAATGTTGACTCTGAAATCTTTGCTTCCCAGGTTTTGGGAAAGGAGTGTGCACTACTGGTTAAAGACCCGTCTTTATCCACTCAGCTTGCCCCTATGAACCCTCACAGCCTATCTGTCTTATTCCTCTACCGTCATAACCTTTTTCAGCCATGCACCTTCCCCATCCAAGCTTGTCTTTCCCTCCTTTCTAGCCCATTTCCCCCAGCTTGTATCTGCCTCACTTGCTTTGTTACCCCATCCAACCCCACATATTTCCCTATCTCACCTTCCCAGCTTGTCTGCGCCTTCTGCCCCTCACCCCTCTGCATTCCAGTGGGGCCGCGTCCTCTTCCTGGGCACTAGCAGGGGCACTATTGAGGGTGCAGGCGGGTCTCCATGGCCCTAGCTGTGTTAGGAAGAGTGGATGCAGGAAGAATCCTTCTCGTATACTGCAGCCCTCGGCGGAAGCAGGTCTAATGCAGAAAGAATCTTCAGAGTCCATAGCTGCCAAACTCTACAAGCCTCTTCTGAACATGTATGAATTGCTGTTTTTTGGAGGCTTAAAACTTGGCTAAATGTGGGTGGATTTTCATGGGGACAGCAAAAGGCACATCCCTGATACCAGAATGACCCCTCTTCCCCCAGCCAAATTTCAGATCTCTGCTCCAAAGCATGGAGGCTTCAGAGCTTCTTAATGAAACAGTTTGTATGATTTTTTTAACATGGGCAAAATAGCTTATTTTTTCTTATCTTGGCTGAACTGTTTTTGCTGAAACTTAAAAATCAACCTGAGACACACACCAGCATGTGAAATTTCAGCTCAAACAGCTGAAGTTCACAAAGTTATAAGCTACTGAAAACCAGTTTTTAGTATGGAAAGATTTAGACAACATTAACTATAGGCATTGTTACCAGGCTCATCTACAGTGAGAGAGGGGTTGTATTTTTTTTATTATCAGAGCCAAATCAACATTTAGTTTCACTACATTCTGCAGTACTCAAAAAAAATAAAAAAGGCAAATAAAGAGTTAGTAAAATATATTGAACATATATTTATCATCATCTCTCTAATTATATTACTACCTTAGTAGATCCCAGTGCTGCTGTTAAGCTTGGTTGATGTTAGCCAATCCTTATTTTTCTTGTGGCACATCACCTGCAAGGATAATAGCCTTCAGGCTTGTCAAAGCAGTGCTGTGGAGCTTAAACATCCGGACAGTTTTTTTACTGACATACGCAGTATGCTGATTTCTCTCTCCTTTTCAGAAGAGAAACCTGACTGTTCCAAGGCCCGCTGTGAGGTCCAGTTTTCTCCTCGCTGTCCAGAAGATTCCATTTTGATTGAAGGTTATGCTCCTCCAGGGGAATGCTGTCCACTTCCAAGCCGCTGTGTGTGCAACCCTGCAGGTTGCTTGAGGAAAGTTTGCCAACCAGGCTACTTGAATATATTGGTTTCTAAAGCATCAGGGAAGCCAGGGGAGTGCTGTGATCTCTACGAATGTAAACCAGGTAAAAATGGGTGCCATTTTTTATGTTGAAATTTTTCCCGTCACCTATATCTAAGAAACATAATGTATAATATAAATGATTTCCAGTACAGACTACACTGTAAACAATGTAAAATATTCTGAATATCCTATTACAAGCATTATATCATCAGTAACTGTCTACTGCACATCACTGGAACAACATCCATTTAAAAACCCCCAAAACTTGTTTAAACAAATATTTCTTTCTCTGCTGAAATAAACTTAAATAAAGGTTGGCGGGGGGGGGGGGGGGGGGGACCTATGGGGGGGTGGTGTATACTACCATAGATAATTTTTGCAAAAATGACGTATCTGATATGCAGGTTAAGCAGAACATATGCAACTTCCAAGAAGTTCCTTTCTTACTGAGAGGACTGCATTTACTATTTAATGAAGCAATCAGTTTGCAGACAGCTAGAAGAGAATAAGGTGATAAGTAACAGTTAGCATGGATTTGTCAAGAACAAATCATGTCAAACCAACCTAATAGCTTTCTTTGACAGGGTAACAAGCCTTGTGGATGGGGGGGAAGCGGCAGATGTGAGAATCTTGACTTTAGTAAGGCTTTTGATACTGTCTCGCATGAACTTCTCATAAACAAACTAGGGAAATACAACCTGGATGGAGCTACTATAAGGTGGGTGCATAACTTGGAAAACCATTCCGACAGAGTAGTCATCAGTGGTTCACAGTCATGCTGGAGGGACATATTGAGAGAGGTTTGACAGGAATCCGTTCTGAGTCCAGTTCTGTTTAAATATCTTGAACAATGATTGATATAATGGTACAGAGAGTAAACTTATAAAGTTTGCAGACAATACCAAGCTGGGAGGAGTTGCGAGAGTTTTGGAGCATAGGATTAAAATTCAAAATGATCTGGACAAACTGGAGAAATGGTCTGAAGTAAATAAGATGAACTTCAATAAGGACAAATGCAAAGTACTCCACTTAGGAAGGAAAAAAGGAACAATCAATTGCACACACAAAATGGGAAATGACTGCGTAGGAAGGAGTACTGCGGAAAGGGATCTGGGGGTCATAGTGGATCACAAATATGAGTCAACAGTGTAACACTGTTGCAAAAAAAGCAAACATCAAACTGGGATGTATTAGCAGCAGTGTTGTAAGCGAGACACAAGAAATAATTCTTTTGCTCTACTCCACATTGATTAAGCCTCAGCTGGAGTATTGTGTCCAGTTCTGGGTGCCGCATTTCAAGAAAGATGTGGACAAATTGGAGAAAATCCAGGGAAAAGCAACAAAAAAGATTTAAAACATGACCTAGAAGGGAAGATGGGAAAAAATTGGGTTGTTTAGTCTGGAGAAGAGAAGACTGAGGGGGTATATAAGTTTTTTCAAATACATAAAAGGTTGTTACAAGGAGGATTGTTCTCTTTAACCTCTGAGGATAGGACAAAAAGCAATGGACTTAAATTGCAGTAAGGGTGATTTTAGGTAGGAAGTTTTTCCTAATGTCCAAACTGTCAGGGTGGTTAAGCACTGGAATAAATTTCCTAGGGAGGTTGCGGAATCTCCATCATTGGAGATTTTTTTTTTTTTTTTTTGAGAGTTTAGACAAACACGTGTCAGGGATGTTCTTATACTTAGTCCTGCCTTGAGTGCAGGGGTCTGGACTAGGTACATTCTCGAGGTTCCTTCCAGTTCTACAAGTCTGATAGGAAGGGTAAGAAAGATACTTCCTAAGTCTGAAGATTTTCATAGGCCATAAAATGAGGATCTGCCAAAAAAAAGTAAGCAGTCATTACATGTGAGTCAAAGGAACACTCAGAGCTGGGCAACATGTTCAACCCTTGTCCATGTTCCACTTCGTGTGAACACACAAATAACTTTCAGTTGTGAGATGCTACCCCCATTGAAATCAAAGGTGAAACTCAACACCCTGCATCATCAGTACTTGGAGTAGGCTCAAAAGCCCTGGGGCTCACTTTTGGTTTATGTCCTATGTTCCTAAAGCTCGTGCTTTACGGTTTCAGCCTCCCCCTCTCCCCCTGTATTCTGAGAGGGTTTTTTTTAATGTCCTTCCTTTGAATCATCAGGAGATGGCCATAGCTGCAGATGGGACATTGGAGGGTTGGGCCAGGGCTCTGAGGTGGCACCGTGCATTCTCTCTCTCGCGGGAGAGGGTGGCTAATTCTTGCTCGCGTGCTCAGGATCTAATTGATTGTCTTATGAGTGGTCTGGAAGAAATTTTTCCCCAGATCAGATTTGCAGTGAGCTCTGTGGGTTTTTGCCTTCCTGTGCTGTGTGTGTGTGTCATTTGCCATGTAGCCTTTTATTTTTATTTAAAGTAAATTTAGTGATCTTGTATTACAATATCTGTGGGTTCAGCTTTGGCGGCTACATTATCAAATTCAGCAGTTACCTCTGCCTGTTGTTTCAAATCTAGAGCACATAGGAACACATGAAGGCCAAGGAAAGTAGCATATACAATCACAAGAACAAGTGCTAATATCTTTTATCAATGTTATTAAAGTTACCAGCACAGTTATGAATATCACCGCATATATAAATCCTAGATATATCTCTACACACATTCTAGCTACAGTTGTACTCACATCTTCCTAGATACAGTTAGGGTCTGATGGGGGGTCTCAGGGATAGTTCGTGCTGGAGTTTCCCATAGGGAGCTGAGTTTTCCCAATCTGGGTACCCCCTTTTAATAATTTGATTTTTTTTTGACCATGCCTATGCTCTGCAGATGTATACAAAAGTGTCAGCCCTCTTTTTCCTTATTGGCCTGATGTCCCCAAAACATGAGGTTTTCTATAAGTTGTGTATAGTTCCTTTTATCATTGACACAAAACCTATAGCCTGTGGTTAAGGCAAGTATTAGAGAAAAATGTGCCTCGAGCATTTTTGTCATCTAAAATTAATCTTTCTAATTTTTCACGATTTCACCCCTTGGTACATCTTTTCCCATCATCTTATGGCATCAGGTTATTCTTCGGTCACTTACTTATGTCAATATTTCTTATCTCTAAGGCCTAAAATAGCTAAGCTAGAATCTTACAGGCCTTAGCCCATAGGTCTTGCATTTCAGCCCTCCTAACTTGGATACCTAATACATAATCATCCCTTCTAACTACTGATCAATCTCAGGCTTGGTCTACAGTACAGAGTTAGGTCGACCTATCTTGTGTCAGTGTCTATACTACAGTCTTGCTCTTGCCGATGTAAGTGCCCTACTACACCGACATAACTCCATTTCCACAAGAGACGTCGGGCTTATCTCCGTGTACTTAGGGCAACACAGTGTCCATGTAGATCAGGGGTTCTCAAACTGGGGATTGGGACCCCACAGGGGGTCACAAGGTGATTACGTAGGGGGGGTCGCGAGCTGTCAACCTCCACCCCAAACCCCGCTTTGCCTCCAGCACTTATAATGGTGTTAAATATATTAAAAAGTGTTTTTAATTTTATAAAGGGGATTGCACTCAGAGGCTTGCTATGTGGAAGGGGTCACCAATAAAAAAGTTTGAGAGCCACTGATGTAGACATTGCGTTACTTACATTGGCTGAATGTAAGTAACGCAATGCTTACAGAATGCCCCACTTCAGTTGGTTCAAGTGCTCCTGGTGAGGATGTGTTTCACAGGCAGAAGGATGGTAGTGTAGACACCAACAGCCAATTGAATTACTGCAGTGGCTGTAGGTTGACTTAAATTACGTTGACCGAATTTTGTAGTGTAAACCAGTCCTTCTACTTCTATAATCCTGCAATTGTACTCTATTTAGCATACAATGGTTATATACAACATAGCATTATACAATAAATGAACAATAAACTAAAATCATTGGTTAAAGCTAGGATTATCTGGGTCCTCGGGCATTGGTGTGCTTTGGGCCCTTCTATTCTCTGCTGTTGCTCATAATAGTCTAGTCTTCTGTGAGTTGTAATACTTTTGGTCTCATTTCAGTTGTTGGGTTAGTGTTTGGGTGGTAGTGGTCTCTGCTATAAAGGAGGTCAGACAAGATGATCTAGTGGTCCCTCTGGCTTTAAATTCTATGACTCTGACTATTTGACAGGGTAGGCAATCAGAGGAAACTATTAGGTGGGGCCAAATACATCAATACAAGATCTAAGTACAGGGAAATGACCAAACCATTGTTGTGATACATGGGCAAAATATATATTCAGTATAGGGCATATACTTTATTTCTTCGTGGCTTACACATGCTGATAAGTGATTGTGTATTTCAAATGGAAATCGTAGGGGACCTGTAGTTTGTGGATTTACAAAGATTCTGTAAGTTACATTTACAAAAACAACACAACGTGCACGAACAATCTATCTAACAAAAACAGTAGGAGATTTGGGGGTAAAAGTAAACCTCACTGTCACAAAGACATCAGGTCTGTTATTGCTGTGCTATAACTGGTACATACTTGCCTATATTGGTAGGATCAATGCTAGTTCAGACCAGTAGTCCAGTATCCTGTAGCTGACAATGGCCAGTACCAGAAGCTGTGGAAGATACTACCCCACGGTGGGTGGGTGGGTTTGTTTGTTTGTTTAATATGAGGGTATATCTTCCTTCTCATTTTTTAATTGTATTTAATATACTATAGATTTTTTGCATTATCCCTATAAATGTCTAATCCTTTCTTGAATCCTAAGGTCTTGGCCTCAATACTATCAAGTGGCAAAGAGTTTCACAGGTCGATTACATGTTAAATAAAAAAAAGCAAATGTTTTCTTTTATTAATTTCAATTTTTTTGCCTTTCAGTTTTATTGAATGTCCCCTTGTGAAGAGGGTAATTTGGGGTGCCTGATTTTGTGTTCTGTATACTATTCATTATTTTGAATTTCTATCTTTATTATGAGGTCAATCTAGACAATCATAATAGTCCCTTCTGAGCTTAAAATTTATGAATTGTCATTGTTTGTACTGGGGTAGGATGGCAAGAATAGCTCCCCATTGTGCTGGATACTGTACAGGCACATCATAAGAGAAAGTCCCTGACCTAAAGCACTTAAAACTTTAAATAGACAAGGTAATAAAAGGGTCAAAGAAGGGAAGTAGTATTACCCTCTTTCATAGAGTGGGAGCTGAGAGAGACCGAAAGTGCTTTACCCATGGTTCCACTCTGTGGTAGAATTGGGAATTGAACCCATATCTTTGGAGTCCAGCTCAAGGACTGTTCTCCTAGAGACTATCCCTTCTCCTTTTATTTATCTCCTCTCTAATCAGTTTCACTGTACTCTGCATCTCTTTATAAAGTAGTCTTTCTATGCCTATACAGGTCTGTCTCATCTTACGCTGGAGTTACGTTCTGCAGTCAGCGCCTAAAGCGAAAATCGCCTATAGTCAAAATTACATTGAATGTAATGGCGGGGGTGGAATCGCCCGCACTACAAAAATAGTATTTAAATTATTTTTCTTTTTTTGTTTTTGCCGACCGCGTAAAGCTGAAATCGCATATCTTAAATGCGCCTAAGATGCGACAGACCTGTAATTATTTTTATCACTTATCTCTGAACGCCTGTTCCTTATAATGTACACTACCCTGTATTTGTACCTCAGAAGTTCTCCTTCAAGTGATTGTGCACATATACATTCCATTGTAGGTGCATATGCTCCCAATGCACTTGAGTTGGAGACTTTTGCCAGTAATACCATTAGGCAACATCCATGCTTTCCGTGTATGTCAACCCAAGGGCATAAAAGGGACTTCCCTCTCCATTCCTTCTCACCACCCATGGCAAAAGTTGGAGCTTCCAATAGCTGTTTAGCTTTGGTTTTCCAGTGTCTGCAAAGAGTTCATCTTACCGTATATTGTTTTTAATTCTAGTTTATTTTTAGTATAGTTCAAAATCTGGTGGATTTAACATGAAAAAATCCCCAGGGTTTAAGCAGCGTGCCACATGCAGGGGACCATGGTCACTGTCATGGATAGACACACAAGCTGCTTGAATTGTCTAGATGAGGGATAGGTTGGATTTGTACCTCTTTTCCTATCAGCACAAATAAACGAGGGATTTTCGCTTCAAAGTCCACCTTTTGGAAGAGGCAGTGTGTCCCTCTTCAGAACTGTATCCCAACCACGAGAAGGCAGACTTTTTGTCCATGGAGAGCACCCGCCCCAGCTTCAAAGCCCAATTTGAGAGAGAAACACCCCTCCTCATTGTCCCCAGCAGCCATCTCAAAGCACTCTGAGCCGCCATCCTCCTCCAAGTCTCACAAATGGTCAAAGTCCCATTCTTCGCCTCACAAAGTAAGCCCTCTGACATCAATTTGAGGTCTGGTCACAGGCACCAATGCTCACCAGCCTCATTAGATGTGGCTTTGTGGACTTCTGTTCCTCCAGGACCATCAAAAGTGGTGTCTTCATAATTACTGGGTCCTTCCTTCCCAGCACTGTAGGTTCCAGGACCGTTAACTCCACAGGCCTTCCGTGCAGTGAGGGACCTAGTGTGTCTGCCAATACCAGGCTTTTCTTTGTTACACCAGCTAGCACTGATGGTGTTAGTCTCTGCACTGTTGATGATTCCAGCATAGCTTTCCCTAGCTTCTTCATTTTGGACATTGACGGCTCCCTCAACACCAACTTATCTGTTGGCATTTTAGCTGCCTTGCCCACTGCTGCTACCTCATTTGAATGCTTCTTTTATGTCAGTGACATTAGGGCAGTACCAGTTTTTTCCAACACTGAAACTCTAAATACCAATTATGACTGCTCCTCCATTTACCGTGGAGAATTATATCTCCTCTTCGGACTCAGACCATGAGAGACCAATTTCCCTTACAAGGTCTTTAGATCATTTCACGGACCTCATTCCAGGGATACTAAATGTAAAAGTAATGTCTGGCATTCTTACAAGGAATCCTCAGAATGGGGCCCACCATTTTCGGCAGTTCAAAGGGCAGAATATTCCTCCCCCCTCCCCCCCCCCGGCCTTTACCGGTCATCTTGGACTGCTTCGAAATTTTCAAGATCTCCTAAAGTCCCAATCTAGAAGGAGGTTGCCTTCATCCATAGCAGGGATCTTTAGGGAAGACTTTTCTACCATCCCTCACCATCTTTGTCTCCCCTTTGTCTGTTAGCTCCAACAATGGGGGAAACCATATTTCATCATCTTCTGATGAGGCCTGAAATTAAAATCTCCTCCAAAGAGTGTAAAGTGTTTCAGGACCTTAGGAGAAGGGTTGCCACATCTCTGGGAGTGCAGGCGGAGCTTGTACAAGATAGCAAACACTTGGAGCAGGTATTTTTGCCAGGATCATGAGTACAAGTTGAGCAGTCCTATCTTTTGCAAGATCTGTTTTGTGCAGAGCCCCCCAGCAATAGATCTATTTGCAACAGCTTGAAGCACAAAATGCCATCACTTCTGATCAAGGAGGGGACTCCGAACTCCCTGGGAGATGCCCACCTTATTCTTTGGCCTTGGTTTGTCTGTATGTCTACTCTCCAATGCCATTGGTCTTCAGAGTCCTGAACAAACTGAAACATGAGAAAGCAGTAGTTGTCCTTATAGCGCCAACGTGGCTGAGACAGGTATGGTTCCCAGACCTGATATGTCTGAGGCCACCTCTTATCCTCTCTTTGGGGCCTGACCTTATGATGCAGGGGTCAGGCAGCCAATCTCTCACTCTTACACCTCTGTGCATGGCTCCTTGATAGCTCTTGGACTTGAAGCAAGGTTGCTCTCAAGGTGCAGTCTGTGCTGCTAAACAGGAGGAAGCCCACTACAAGGAAAACATACCTTCAAAAGTGGAAGCCTTTCCAGCTTTGATGCACACAGTGGTCATTGTCTCCTTTTGAGGCCCACTTCTCCATTGGACTTGATTGTCTATCTGTTATAAATTTTGAAAAGCCTACACTTATCATTCAGCTCTGTTAAAGTCCACCTGGCTGGCCCTACAGCCTTTCACCAATCAGCCCAAGGGTCATCAGTTTTTACAAACACTACCACTAAAAGATTCTTAAAGTGAGTAACCAACCTCTTCCCTCATGTAAGAGAGCCCACTACACCTTGACACCTTAATTTAGTTCAGTGCCTTGAGAAAACCACCCTTTGAGCCCTTGGGGAGCTATTTCCTTCTTCGCTTATTCTACAAAACTGTGTTTTTTGTAGCCATGACTTCAGACAGAACAATAATTGAGTTGAGTGCTTATAGCTGATCCATCATACTTTGTCTCAGTAGAACACAGTGTATCTCTTCATCCTTGCTTCATCCTCCATCCTACCTAAAGTCTCTTCAGACTTTCACCTCAACCAGGATGTTCAACTTCCATTTTTTCACCCCAAACCTCAAGCTTCTTCAAGGGAAGAGGTCAGTCTTAATACTCTAGACATAAGAGCCTTTGCCTTCTATCTTGATGGGACCAAACCCTTCAGATCCTCTCCTAGACTTAGTCCTTTCAGTTTCTCTGCAATGGAGACATTCTTGTTCCATACAAAGATTACCTAAATGGGTTTCAGGATGCATTTTAGCACATTAAGAAGCACTGTTGAGAAGGAGCTGGAATGATGGTGGGTCTGCCACTCCCTATATAATCTCGGCCCAAAACATGAGGGTGTGTAGGGCTCAGACACAGGTCCACGGGCACTACTGAAGAAAAATGTCTGGTTAAAGGTGCATGGGTGTGCATGTGCCTAACATGGAGGACCCATAGGGACAGAACATCTTGAGAAACTCCTGTGGATGCTGCTGTCTGAGGGTTTAATGTCAGCAAGGAATCCAGGAGCACTCTTAAACTGTGGACTGACTTGACCAGTTGTGTTTGAGTATCTTCAGCTACAGGAGACTTCACTGTATCTCCAAATTTCTTAGTGTTTTCTTCTACCAACAAGCATAACGTCCATTTAACTTGCCTTTAGCTTCAAGCGACTGTTGTTCAATCCATGAGCTGATCTTGGCAGAACGCAGAATTTACTGGCTGACAGTTGTGGTAATGTGTATTTTGAAGGACAGATAGAATAGAGTGTCATCTGCATATTGTTGGCACTTATGCCTATTATGTCTTACCTCCTAGTTGTTGCATGCGAATATTGAATAGTACCAAAGAGGGCTGGTACTTGAGAAACTCCATAGGTGCAGAGATGGTGGAAGTGCAGTTTTCCATCATTACCACTGGGTGAGTCTCTCCAGGAAGGAATCAGACCATTTGAGTGTATTCCTTTGGAATTCTGCCATGTCCCTCAGCTGTGACATTTTTTGATTTTTTTTTTCAAATACTGTATAGAGGTCCAGGAGTAAAAGACCTTTTTCTTCACCTTAGCTGTGCTTATGGAATGTATGGGAGATGCACCAGTTTGCTGTAGCCATTGAAAGACATGAAAACCAGTTAGCCAGAAAGGATTCTCAGAAGAGCTGGATGAGATCATTGCTTTGTGAGTTCCCTGTTATCCTTCTCCATGAATGTGATTGGGATATGGGAAGATTGCCTTTTGTGACCATTTTTGAGGTGGAAAAGCTTCTTGGAATAGCTCAGTGGCTGCTGGACGTCAGGATATTGCACAACTTGTGAAGCCCTGAAGCCAGGATAGTAAAATATGGCTACTTGAAGACCAAGAAATTGGACACTGATTCTCTGTTTGTTACACTAAACAACAAACATCATTTTACATTAGCATTTATGGGACAAAATGGCTAAATTTAGGTTCTTATTGGATACATTAGAAAGTCAACCCTTCAGTAGAAGAAATAAACACGATTCATTAAAATACTTAACATTTAACTTATGAGTGATAACTCTAAGAATTTTTTTTTTAAAAAGCAATGTTAAAGGTATTTAAAAAAATCTGACTGGTATCTTACTGTCTGTATTATAAAATGATATGCGAACTTTGAGGTGAATTGTAGTTTTATAAGTTCATCCTGTAATGCTGTAATTAAGTGTAGATTAGTAAATGGAATTTTTTCCTTTAAATTCAGAATTGCTCATATTTTAAAGATTTCTGTAGATTGCTGTGTAGATAATTCTGTGTATTTGTCAATAAAATTCTGCTTTTATGTGGCTGGTTGCTGTGCTGGTTATTTATAGTGGCTTAAAGCTTCCACTTCCACTTGTTCCCCACATAAATTGGAAATACATTCTGAATTTCCAGTACCACGAATAGCCATGTCGATACTATGCAAGTTAATGGGTTAGGCACTGGACTAGAAGACAAGAATTTCTGAATTCTTAACCTAGTTCTGTTGATGCTAGATGTGGGTTGGGGCAAGTGACTTGCCCCCAAAATATTTAAAGTGTCTATTAAACTTGATTACAACAATTTCTAGGTATCCTTCTTGAAATATTCACGGTGTTGTTTTTTCTGAGACTTACAGCTTACAGCTCCTTGCAGTCAATTGGAGCTATTAGTGCTCAACATTTCTGAAGATCATGCCATAGGGAATGCAAAAATAAAGCTTCAAAAAGTTAGAATTTAACCTTGCTGTCTGTTCTCTTATAATTGAAGAAGGCATTATGAATAATGAATTATCACACACCATTATAAGCAGCCACTTCAGGTGATACCAACAGAGTTTTATCAAGCATTGCTTGTTGTTTTGTGTAATTGTCAGTACCGTAACATTCTACTCACCTCATCATTCATATGAGCATTTAAAAAAAAACCAAAAAACAGGCAACTAAATTTCATTGGGCTTTTCATTACTATACTAGTAGTAAGGAAGAGCAAATAGGTTTTTGTCTAGACTGGTAACTTTCATGACAGTTTTGTAAGGCTTCAATAAAATTTACTTAGACGTATATTTAGGATTAATTAAGAAAAAGCAGGTTTCAACTTCTTGACTATAAATTATAGGGCTTAACCACATTTTCAACATAAATTTTGCTTCCTCAGTCATTTGACCCTCCGTAAAAAGAAGTTGTTTATTTTTGTTTCTCCTAAAGAGGAAAAGCAGTAATAATAGGCAGCTGAACTATCAGTCATGTTCAAACCCCTGAACATTACAGCCTGATGGAACATCCATTAAAAATACAACTGATGATGCACATCAGGTACTTCCAAGCATAAATATTTTTTTTCACTGGTTAAACCCCAGACATTTTTACTTTTAATACATAGGCTTCACTTTTCACCAAAAAAAAATAAAATAAAGTAGGTTTATTAGGTTCTTATTTTAATAGGTTTTTTATTTTTATTTATTTATTTATTTATTAGAAAAAACCTGTTGTTTCTAAATGTACTTTTATACTCCAAAAATGTCAGGCATTTGCTTTTTTCAGCTTTCAATATTCTCAATGTCTCATCACCCATGTTCATGTAATGATTATTCCCCTTTGTGTGAATTTTCAAACTTGAATTTGAGTTGTCTGGGTGGCTTTATAAATTTTTAATGGAGTAATATTTGTTTAGTCCTCGATCCTGCAAATGCAACAGAAGTCAGAGTTAGTGTAACTATTTTTCAGTATTGTCTGGAGAACGTTAATTAGTGAAGCAACTTTTCTGGCCTAGATAAAAAGAATTAATAAGTTGGCTCTTCATCATGGTGTCTTTCACATAAGACTTTCTGTAGCAAGAGTTGAACAGAGTTTTAATTTTTTTTCTTTTTTTTTCTCTTCAGTTTTCAGTGTGGATTGCAGCACAGTGGAATGCCCTCCTGTTCAACAAGTTGTTTGTCCACTGGATAGCTATGAAACCCAAGTCAGGCTGACAGCTGATGGCTGCTGTACTCTTCCCACAAGGTTTGTCTGGTTTTGATTTGTTAAACATTTCTTCAATGTCTCACTTTATACAGTATGTGGCCTGAAATTCTCAACATCCTAAATGTAGGAAGACACTGAAGTTACTGTAGGTACCGGAGGTGGTGAGTGTTAGTACAATGGCCACGGTACATATGTATCTTGCGCCAGTTAAGGTAAACCATTAAAAAAGTTAAATCATCAGTTTTATGAAACTGCTAACATCTAATCAACTTTCTGAAACTAAAAATTCTTCTCAAATGTACACAAATACATAAAATGGAGTGTTATTAGATGTATTTGTTTTCATACCTGTCAGAATTTTCATATTGACAGTCTAGTCAGAATTTGGTTGACAAAGGACAAATCATTTTGTGAAACTGTGGAAAATGCCCTGGTCAGATGATGGGAAAGCAGTGTGCTTGGACATCCCTATACATGCTGCGAAAGAATAAATCCAATCCTATTAATGAATGAAAATTATATGTGTACTCAGTTTCGCAGGTACTGTTAACTATACAACCCCGTAGGAAGGGTGTCAAGAGCTGAGATAGCAGAGGTTTTTCTCTTTTGGAAATGTTCAAATATGAGGTGCAATTTACTACATTTTTAGAATATTAAAGTATTTCAGAACAAACAGTTCATGCAAAAAAGTTATCTGGCATTTTCCTGGAATTCTGTACTATATGATATTGTCTGCAGCAAGTTCTATTCCATTAAAATACTGATACAGATACCAGAAAAACTGGATCCCAAATGTACTCATCAATTTTCCACTCAAAAAGCCAGTATCAAACTTTATTTAAAAAAAACAAAACACAAAGTAGGTAATTCTCCCCCTATGCTTGATATTGAAAAGCATAGGACCTTTTCAATATCAAGCCAAGCTAACCAAGCTCTCATATGCTGTACTACATTAACATATGCCAAAACATCATCTGAGATTGTAAATAAAATTAAATAATCTTATTTTGTGGGGATGGTGAGTAATCTAAAATTTTGGCACCATAATTTCTACTAAAAATGCTCCTTACAAAAAATTGTATTAAGGGAACTTTAAGATTACTAAGCGAACCACTCAGAAGTTAGGAAATTCCAGAGATAAGGTTACACAAGCAACCATAACTCTTACCGTTGGGTACATATGTTAAAATCCATTCTTTAATTATGTAACCATGTACTGTTCTGTCCATGGGACACCAGCCTCACTCATTGTGCAGTGAATGAGAAAAAGGTGTAACATTTTTTAGAGGAAACTTGTGCAAACACAAGTGAAGAGGAAGACTGCATGTAGTACATTTACTATTAGTCTACCAAAAATTTGTTTAAAAGTATTTTATGGAAAATTTATTAATTATACCTTCATAATCCTTTAAAAATAAATATCAACTTAATTATTTGTAAATGTTTTTTTTTTTTAAATTTATTTTATCTTCATTCTTCTCTGATTATTTTGCTAGCCTCAAAACTGAGGGCCAAATTTGGTTATATGAGTGTGAATTTGAATAGTGCACTTATGCTGGATTTACATTGTTACAATTGCAAACGGATTTTGGCCCACATTAAAATGTGAATTCACAGGACTCTGCTCCTTTAGGCTGTGTGGCATAGTACATATAGCACTGGACTGGCATTCAGCAGATCTGGGTTCTGTTCCTGACTACCATTGGCCTGCTGGGCAAGTCATTTCACTTCTGTCTCTCCGCTTCCCCATCTGTAAAATGGGATAATGACACTTGACCTCATTTGAGATCTAGTAATGAGAAATGCTGTATAAAAGCCAGGTATTACACCTCTACCCTGATATAAAGCGACCCGATATAACACAAATTCTGATATAACGCGATAAAGCAATGCTCCGGGAGGGCGGGGCTGCGCACTCCGGCAGATCAAAGCAAGTTCGATATAACGCGGTTTCATCTATAACGCGGTAAGATTTTTTTTGTCTCCCGAGGACAGCGTTATATCGAGGTAGAGGTGTATTATTTATTAACAACCTTCTTACCTGCTATGCACAGTCCAGGACACACCAATGCAACACTAGACTTTACCAAAACAATAGATGCAAAACCTGCAGACATCTCCACTGCAACAATGATCGACACCCCTCACAGCACATCTTTCAAGATCCATGGGTCCTACACATGCCTATCACAGCATTTGGTGTACCGCATCCAATGCACTAAATGCCCCAGTAGCAACTATGTGGGTAAAATAAGACAATCGCTACACTCTCAACTAAACTCACGCAGGAAAATGATAGAAGATAAAAACACAGTATCACCTGTGAGTGAACACTTTTCACAATGTGACCTTTCTATCTGTTCTGTCAGTCCTCATCCTCGAAGAAAACATGCATTACGCTTTCAAAAGACAAGCCTGGGAGCTTAAATTCGTAACTTTGCTAGATACTAAAAATCATGGACTGAATAGACACTGGATTTCACTTATTACAACAACCTGAAACCCACCAACAATCCCTCCAGCGGCCTCTCTCTCTATCAACCCTCCTTCATTTCTCCCCTAGGATAGGAAGAGTGTTAACTGGCCACTTCACCTTGAATGGTCCCTTGAAATGTGTTGACTACTTATGATAAACAATCTAATCCACCTTGAATTTAACTCTGACACTCTGAATACATTTCCCAGACATGAAGAAGCTTTGTAAGCTCAAAAGTTTGTCTTGAACCAACAGAAGTTGGTACAATAAAAGATATTACCTCACCCACCTTGTCTGTCAACCTGCTGTGCAGTTATTTTCAACATCCCAACCTTGGGTGTAGGGAATTGTACAATAACCCAATAGAGGAGTGCCCCAGCTGCACCACATCTGGGATGGGGCAGGATTTGACCCCCTTGCAAATCAACCAGTGCCTGGCTTGGCTACTTGTGTTTCAGTTTTGCTAGACAACAAACACCAAAAAAATAAAGTGAAACCATTTTTTGTGAACACCATGCTGAAAACCTTAATTAGCCCGTGTATCAAGTTATCAGTGATGCATGTTTCAACACTTGCATGTAAAAAGTTGTGATGACAACAAGAGCCTGATTAGTGAAGAACCTATAGAGGTTTGCCAGAGAGAGGCACAGCTCCAAAAACCTTTCCAATCCATTGGACGAATACTCCTGCTACAGAAGCTTAATATGCCCAAAGCAGCTAGGATGAGATGCTGTCAAAGGCTGTGATCAGGAAAGTAGCATGTGCAGAGGCTGTGGAGCCTGCCTGGACAGTGGAACCGTGGAGGCAACATCCGAGAATGGAAGTTCTCTTAGACAGTTCAGTACTCTGTCAGCCTTTCTAGCAAAGAATAATACAGTTGTAGTGCTTGATCTAATAAAACACATGCTTAACTTGCATGGAAGTCAATAGGGTGTAATTACAGGGATAGAGTTCAGCATGTGTTTTGGTTTGCTGGGGGTGATGGTGAACAGGCCAAGTATCTTTTTTGTTTGTTTTATTTTGTTTTTTCTTAAAAATCCTGTCTTTGGATTTTCTGTAGGCTTAATCCCTGTGCAAAATTTTGTGTGTGACTTATGTAATTGTGATATTTTAGGAGCTTGAAAAAACTTTATTTCTGTGGAATTCTCAAGAAGGAATTACTTAAAATATAGAATTTTACCAAGAAATGTGAAAGGTACCTAGAAGAACATGAACACTATTTTCTAAGGGCTCGTCTATACAGACCCGTTAGAGCATGATTACAATTTACACCCCACTGGTGTGGACTAATGTACCATATAGACTAGCCCTAAGTGATTACACCATGCTTTAAATGGAACACTCAATACTAACAGCGTAACTGGTGTCTGTCTGAGCCTGTAGACAGCCTGAAATGATAGCTCCAAAGTATTTGAACTACGCTTTTCATTGTAACTCTGAAACTTTCAGCCACTGGGATGAGGCCAAGGGGTTGGGGGTGTGGCCATGAGGATCCTTAGGGGGAATGAAAAATAATGAGAAAGGAAAAAATAAGCTGGAATAAAATTATGAAGTCTTTGAAAGTAAAAAAACAAGGAGCTGGATTTTGAAGGACGGGGAGGGATAGCTCAGTGGTTTGAGCATTGGCCTGCTAAACCCAGGATTGAGAGTTCAATCCTTGAGGGGGCCACTTAGGGATCTGAGGCAAAATCAGTACTTGGTCCTGCTAGTGAAGGCAGGGGCTGGACTCGATGACTGGAAGGTCCCTTCCAGTTCTAGGAGATGGGATATCACCATTAATTTATTTTTTTTTAATTTAAGTACAAGTTGAGAAAGGGATTTGAAGAGGCATGGGAGAGGACTAGGGTTACCAGACAGCAAATGTGAAAAATTGGAATGGGGTGGGGAGTGATAGCCTATATAAGAAAAAGACCCAAAAATCGGGACTGTCCCTATAAAATCAGGACATCTGGTCACCCTAGAGAGGACTGCAAACATTTTGTTCAGCTTCTCACAATATCACGTATAAAGATTTTTGCATTACAAAATCCAGGAAGAAGGAAGAGTAACATGCAGAGATTGCTCTGTGTAGGCATGCACATATGTTAGGGGCAGAGGAGATAGTTTCCACAGGTTTGCAATTTTTTCATGAAATCACAAACAAATGTTAGCAATAAGTCAGCTGCAGTTCAGCTTAGATTGCCATGATCAGTTTCACAATTAGCCAACTTTTGTCAATTTTATCGGTTTCAAGAAATCTGATAGTATTTTAATGAAACTAGTAATTTCTTTTTTTGGTTTCTAGAAACCAATACATTTCATTCTCCTCCCCCCCTCCCCTCCCCCCAAGAACTTGCTGTTTTAGCAGCAATTAATAAATGCTAGTGACAGTACAGCTATAAGGATACTTGGGAATACTGAACCTAGGGAATTAATAGAGAGATGAATTCTAAGTCACTGACTTCACAGACCGCTGACACATTATGTGGGAGGAGAGAGGCTTCAGTTTCGCATGTGATTTTTTTCAATTGGTCAGAAAAGGTTTATGGCATGCTTTTTTGGGAACCAGAAACCTGTCTGCCTCCCAGGAACTCTGTTAGTCTATTTTAGGAGAGGAGATGTCACACATCTCAAAGCTGTACTTACGAGTACCTTTTGACATTTAACTGATTGTGTGTTCCTGCAAAGTAACTAAATGAAGGGGATCTCTTTACCTTCCTGACATACAGCATAAACTAGCAGTAGTTAACATCTCTCTTTATTCCACCTAAAATAGTCTTCAGACATGTCCCTGGGGAAAATAGTGAACAATAGACAAATGTCTGAATAAAGAGTAGGAGGATGTTTGTAAACCTTGTGCTTAATAGATTAATTTATAGTGAGACATTACAAACAGACATAGTTGTCAATTGTGATATGAATCGGCATTAATATTGAAATGGAAAGTAGCCTCAGTTTTTCCACCCTGGAATGAAATACCCAATGTGAATCTCTAGATATTTTATTTAAGCTATACAATGAGCTCGGAGACACACAGATAAGGACAGTCTCTTCTCTGAAGATCCTGTTGAATAAGAATGTATGTTAAAGAAAAAACTTACAGGGAACACATTCTTATTAGCATAACTTGATTTTCTTTCATTAGCAAGATAAGTGAAGGCAATGATAAATTAGGACTGTGGGAGCAAGTTGGGGATGATCTAGTGTTTGCAGCATTATGTCCCCTATTAGCTGGGAATATTTTTCTCCACGCTTGCCAAACTCTCAGAAAGGTTTTCGTATGGGTGAGGGATACTTGGCCAGTGTTTGTATGATTCTAGCAGGACGCAGAATGGAATGTGAGGAGTGCTGGTTTCTTTCTTTGCAATTCACAGGTTTGGGAAGGCAAAGTCCCTTGATTCTTCTGTGCTAGGCTGACCAGACAGCAAGTGTGAAAAATCGGGGTGGGGTGGGGTGGGGGGGTAATAGGAGCCTATATAAGAAAAAGCCCCAAATATCGGGACTGTCCCTATAAAATCGGGACATCTGGTCACCCTAGTCTGCGCATTCCCCTTAAGGCAAGAATTTGAGGGTAAAACATGTCAAAAATGCAAACAAAGTGGAAGGAAAGAAATTAAAATGTAATACTATTAAAACCAAAAATTATTGGTGTCCCCTGCATCTGCTTAATGAGTTGCATTGTCACAATTCCAATGTGGGGAATACTCTGCCTTAGATCAGTCATAGGCGTAAAGTTCAGTATCTCATGACACTTCAGGACTACAGATGGAGCTTTGTATCACTGGAAAGACTTCCAATTTTCCAATGGGAACACCTGCCTTCAGCAATAGTGAGTGTTCTTATGCCTGCTTTTACAATGGCTATCTATCAAAAGCCATGTAGACTGTAAATGGACACTGCTGATTTTTAAAACCCTTAACAGTGCAGACTCCATCTACATTCATATCCACCTCCAAGAGCTTTGTCCTGATGTCTGTTTTTGAACATCACCTGCTTTTGCAGAATCCATCATGCCTTGCTGTGCTGAGCGCCAGGGTGTGGAACTCGCTCCTCTTTGAATAGTATCTCAGTTCTCTCTGTATTTTAGAAAAATACCTAAAACTTTTCCCCCCTAAAAAGGTATTTTTGGAATGACTACCTTTGGCTTCATATTAAATGTTTTGAAAATATTAGTTGCTGGATGCCAGTGGTTGCATGTAGAGCTATGCAGGAAATGGGATTTTTGTTTTACAGGAAATTCTGTGATTTCAAAATTTGTTCTGAATTGGAATAAAAGTAAAGAATTTTGAACATTTCCTTACAACAAATTTTTTGGGAAAAAAGTTAGTTCAGCTCAATGGAAATGTTTTGATTTTGACTTTAATTTTTTTTTAAATTACAATATTAAATAAATTTCTAAACAAAGTCATTGTGAAATGGGAAATTAAACAGTCTGTTCCAAAAACAGCCACATGCTTTTTTTCAATTATTTTTCAAACTCAACAAATTTCCTCAAAATTTGTTTTAACAGTGCAGCATTTTCCAACTGAAAATGTTTGATCAGCTCTAGATCTGTGATGTTCTGTTCAGAGAGATCTTGTCCCATTGCTGTCATCCCATGACTGTCATTTGACAGAGCTGACACCTAAATAATAAATGCTTTATTTTCTGTCTTGACTATTTTTTGAAGTCCTTTCATTCCTCTCTACATTCACCTAGTTGCTCTAGAGCAGGGATTCTAAAACTTCATTGCATCACAACCCCCTTCTGACAACAAAAATTACTACACGACCCCAGGAGGCGGGGAGCCAAAATCCGATCCCTGCTACCCCAGGTGGATGGCCCAAGCCCCGCTGCCCCCGGCAGGGAGGCCAAAGCTGAAGCTCAAGGGCTTCAGCCCCAGTAGGGAGCCTGTAACCTGAGCCCCGCCACTCAGGGCTGAAGCCCTTGGGCTTTGGCTGGGTAGTGGGTTTCGGCTCTCACCCTGGGCTCCAGCAAGTCTAAGCCAGCCCTGGCGACCCGCTACTCTAGGGTATTCTCTCATACTTCACTTTTGGTGGCTCTAAGTATTTTCATTTGCTCTAGTATTCACTCTTGCCTTGCTGTCCCTTCTCACAACTCTGGTATCTCCACACTTCCTCCTGTTATCTTAACTCTTTGAGCTCTTACTGCTTTTGAGCTTTCAGCTCATTTACCATTCCAATCCTTCCTCTCTCACCTTTGATCCTATCTCACAAAATGGCATCTCATGTTTTATACTCCCTCTCAAAGGGGTTAACATAGATCAATGGAAATTTGTCTTCATCCTAAATATATGTAATATTAAGGAAAACTATTCTCCCTGTCTTTTCTCCAATATCTGTAGGAAAGTAGTGTCACAAAGATAGTGCTGGGTCAATATCCAACTCCTTTATCTACTTAATAGCTCCTGCAGTATCCGCTCACTCACAAACATCCTGCTGATAAAGTAGCTGTAACATTGGAAGGGATATAGATAAGAAGCTAGTCAGTACATTTCACTGTATCTCAGAAAACAATTTGCTTGATTCATTATTTTTTTAAAAGAACATGAGAGGAAGCAGTGTCTGGCCTGAAGCAGGACTCAGAAACAGCTAGTACACACCTGTACGCTGAACACTGACTTCTTTGAAGGTACTGTCTTGTTCTACGGAATCTCAGCTTTCATTTAAAAAAATAAATAAAAGAAAAGAAAGTTTTTAGCTCTTATGACTGAAAAGAAAACTTCTAAAAATGTGAACTAAGTGTAATCAAAGTAGATGGGAGCCTGCAGAAAGCCTGGAATTTTAGCACTGAGAGGTGTGAACTGGCCTACTAATCCCAGTGCAGGATATCTCAGTTGTCCAGTGATGATGATTTAGGTATCAACATTATCTGTTTCATTTTTCATATACGAGAGAAGAAGAGTGTGTGTGACAGATCTGCCCAACTTATTTTGAGTGATGTCTCATTTTTCTGCCACAAGTGGTGTGATATTTGGGAGATACCATCCTTACTTTCTTTTCCCCAGTCAAAAAGAAGCCAACACCAAGTAGCCCTGCAGAACCCATAGTCATATTCAAGTCCCAGGAGGAGTAGCCAAGCTAAAGGAACCCAGTGGAGTCAAACAGTACTTGTAACCATATTTTGAACATCTGCATAATCTAAAATTTGCATTGATTTGGATTGGGAGAAGTTTATTGTGTTACTGTGCCTAAATACCGTATATACTCATTCGTAAGCCGAATACTTTTGGTAAAAAAGTGACTTCTCAAAGGGCGAGGGTCAGCTTATAAACAGGTTTACACCAAAATTTGATGGTTTTAAACTCTATGGAATCATTGAATTGAATATCTAATACATTGTCATTTTGTTTACCTGGAGCTTGCCGTTCCCAGCCAATGGGAGCTGCGGGAAGTGGTGCCACTTCCCGCGGCTCCCATTGGCTGGGAACGGCAAACCGCGGCCACAGGGAGCTGAGGGGCTCCATGCTTGCAGACGCTCCAAGTAAACAAAACGTCCCGAGCCACCAGCGGCTTACCCTGACGGGCCGGGAGCCAAAGTTTTCCAACCCCTGAAATATCGCGTCGGCTTATGAAAGGGTCATGCAGTTTTTGCTATTTTTACCTATCATTTTGGGGGGTCGGTTTATAAATGAACGGGCTAATGAATGAGTATATACAGTACCTTTGAAAATCTGGTCCTGTGATGTTCTTTGGGTTTTTAAATGGGTAGATTTCATGCTCTGTCGCCTGGTTTTTATTCATAGATTGGAGGAGGAAGACGAGCTTTCCTACTTTCTCAACTTTGTATGACCTATTCCAAGAGAAGAAAATATTCTCTCAGCATCTTCTAGCTAAACTGAAACCAAAATAATTATGTGAAAAGAATTCCGGCACAACCAAAATGGAAAATATTTACATTTGGAAAATGTAAATACCAGTGTTCGCTCCATTGTAAAGCCTGAAAATAAGATATTTAATGAAGTACATGACATTGACATATTTATAAAGCTTGAGAGGACCTCAAAAGTTAGTTCCCCCCTCCTCCCCCCCCCCCCCCCCGAATCTGTACATGATTACAGCAGCCCTCTTTTTAACGCTCTAAAATTTGATTAGGGCTTATTGATGCAACATTTTATTTATTTAAACCTAATTTCCTCCTTTGACAGGGTTAGTGGCCTAGTGGATGGGGGGAAGCTGTAAATGTGTCTTGATTTTAAGTAAGGCTTCCAAGTGACATTTTCATAAGCAAATTAGAGAAATGTGGTTTATATGAAATTACTATAAGATGGGGGCACTATTGGTTGAAAGACCATACTCAGAATAGTTATCAATGGCTGGCTGTCAAACTGTAAGAATATATCTAGTGGGGTTCCCACAGGGGTCTGTCTTTGGTCCAGTACTATTCAATATTTTCACTAGTGAATTGGATAATGAAGTGGAGAATATGCTTATAAAATCTGAGACAAGGTGGGTGAGGTAATGTATTTTATTGGACCAACTTCTGTTGATGAGAGACAAGCTTTTGAGATATTATTTTTTTAAAGATATTATCCTACCCACCTTGTCTCTCTAATATCCTGGGACCAACATAGAATTGTAAGACTGGAAGGGATCTCGAGAGGTCACCTAGTCTAATCCTCTGCACTCATGGAAGGACCAAGTATTATCTAGACCATCCTCGAAAGGTGTTTGTCTAACCTGCTCTTAAAAATCTCCAATTATGGAGATTCCACAACCTCCTTGGACAATTTATTCCAGTGTTTAATCACCCTGCCAGTTGGGAAATTTTTCCTAATGTCCAACCTAAACTGCTGTTGCTGCAATTTAACCCCATTGCTTCTTGTCCTATCCTTAGAGGTTAAGAAGAACATTTTTTTTTCTCCCTCCTCCTTGTAACAACCTTTTATGTACTTGAAAACTGTTATCAGGTCCCCTCTGTCTTCTTTTCTGCTGACTAAACAAACCCAACTTTTCAGTCTTCCATCAGTCATAGGTCATGTTTTCTAGACCTTGGATAATTTTTTGCTACTCTCTAGACTATCTCCAATTTGTCCACAACTTTTCTGAAATGTGGCACCCAGAACTGGACACAATACTCCAGTTGAGGCCTAATCAGCATGGAGTAGAGCGGAAGAATTTCTCATGTCTTGCTTACAGCATTTCTGTTAATACATCCCAGAATGATGCTTGCAGGTCTATTACAACACTATATATAAAATTTGCTGGGAGGGGTTGCAAGCACTTTGGACATCGGGATTAGAATTCAAAACAACCTTCATGAATTGGAGAATTGGTCTGAAATCAACAAAATGAAATTCAGTAAAGACAAGTACAAAGTACTACACTTAGAAAGGAAAATCAAATACACAACTACGAAATGGAAGCCAACTGGTTAGGCAGTAATACTGCTGAAAAGGATCTGGGAGTTATAGGGATCACAAATTGAATATGAATTAACAATATGATGCAGTTGTGAGAAAGCTAAATTTATTTTGGTGTGCATTACCAAGAGTGTTGTATGTAAGACACAGGAGGTAATTGTCCTGCTATACTTGGAACTGCTGATGTCTCTGTTGGAGTACTGTGGCCAATTCTGCATGCCATGCTTTGGGAAAGAAGTGGACAACGTGGAAAGAGTCCAGAGGAGAGCTACAAACATGATTTGCGCTTTTTTTTTTTTTTTTTTTTGAAAACCTGACCTCTGAGGAAAGGTTAAAACAACTGGCAGTATTTAGTATTGAGAAAAGATGACTGAGGCAGGACCCGATAGGGTTAAAATATAGAATAGTAGAATTATACAATTTTAGGGCTGGAAGGGACCTTGAGAAGTTAAAAGTCCAACACATGATGCTGAGGCTGCTCCAAGTAAATCTAGACCATCCCTGACAGGTGTTTGTCCAGATGTTGTTAAATCCACCAATGATGGCGATTGCACAACCTCCTTTGGAAACCTAGTCCAGATTAACTCATAATTTATGACTGAAGTATAAAATATATGAAATATTGCCACCTTGCTCCATCACCAGCTCTTTCTTTTCTTTATACCTGATTTTAGAAATGTTCTGGATTCCAATAATACTAATGAATGGTTTAGTCTGGAAAAGCCTGAGATGATAGAGAGTCCTGAAAGTATTCTTAATATGCTATGCTACAGTTTCTCTAGTTTCTCATTTTCCTTTAAGTCTGTGATTACAAGAATATTGTAATGAGCAATTTAGAGGAATCACTTATAACACTGAGTTTTATTAGTAATTTCTGGGTGGACAAGCATGTTGGAACTGGGATCCGCTTGGGTGACGATTAGGTTTCATAATTGATGAGAAGGACTTCATGAAGGAAATAATAATAAATTATTTCTCATGAAAAAGGAAAGGAAATGGACACCTGTGGTATATCTATATAATATTTTGTATACCTGTATGATGTCCTTACACAATATTTTATCTTTAGTTTTGAAATATTTTATCTTTAGGTTTTCCCATAAGACTGTGTATGGGAAGTTGAGAAGGTCAAAACTGGCAAGGAAAAGCTGAATGACACCATATGGGGGCAATAAGTAGAGACTTCTTCAAGGAATAGAACAATTCAAGCAGGTGGGGGGGGGAAATATGAAGCATGGCAAAAAAAAATGCAATAATTGTTTCTAATTTAAACTAGCTAAGTTAATGAACAGGATGTTGGGATTCCTCTGAAACCTCTTCCACTTGGCTCCCTGAGACCTTGGTTCGACTCCACTCTTGTCACTCGGGTTGTTTTGTTTGGCATACAGCAAAGCTATGTTGAGTTGATTAGACTCAAGCATTAGGAGGTGGGTATAGGGCACACTATACATCCAGATTTCAGAGTGGTAATCGTGTTAGTCTGTATCAACAAAAACAACAAGGAGTCCTTGTGGCACCTTAGAGACTAACAGATTTATTTGGGCAAAAGCTTTTGTGGGCTAAAACCCACTTCATCAGATGCATGGAGTGAAAAATACAGTAAGCAGTATAAATATTACAGCTTACTATACTGCTTACTGTATTATAATACTGTAATTTACTTACTGTATTATAATACTGCTTATTATACTGCTTACTGTATTTTTCACTCCATGCATCGATGAAGTGGGTTTTAGCCCATGAAAGCTTTTGCCCAAATAAATTTGTTAGTCTCTAAGGTGCCACAAGGACTCCTCATTGTTTATACATCCAGAGTTACACAGCAAACCTCTTCCTTTATATAATTTACACATTATGTTGCATCACATATTTTGGGATTGGCTTTGTTACTTTGTAGGAACAAGTCCCTGCACAACATGCTCGCTCTAGCCACACACTTTTTATGTATGACTTACTCTTTACCTCATCTTTATGTTCCCAACTTATCTTATCCATTGCTATATTGTCCACTGTAAATGGTTCCCTGGCTGTTCCACGTTATCTTAACTGGGGAATAAGGGGTAGTGGAGAGCCAGCCACCCTTTCCTCTTTAAGACTTACTGTCTGAAAGAGCCAGATTTTTCACTTCTCCACTGAGCCAACTGCTTCTCACTACACAGGTGGGTTGATTTGGGACAGGGAATTCATGGTATGCCTATTTTTAAATATATTATAAAGGCAACCAGGAGATTTTCAATCCTCAGTTGCTTTAAAATATATTTATAGGGCCTGTTCCCTCTGCTTTGAAATTCATGTTCATCCATGAGGTGATAAATTACTGGTAATGTATACATCTTTCATAAAATTTGTATCTACACACTCAGAAAAACTTTTGAAGAAATATTAATTCTATGAAGCTTCTCAGCTGTAATAACCACTATCCTCTCTCTGTTCATTTTCTCTTGTATTTTATTGTGTTCTGCCTGCTCACACCTTTAATATGTAAGCTCCTCCAGGCAAAAGCTACTAAATGTCTGGTACACATGATTTTTTTGCACAGCTTAATGTATGTTGATGTCACTGTATAAACAATATTAATAATGTCTTTACATTCCATGCATCACAAATAAATGGAACTCCCCTTTCTCTGAGTGTGTTTTTTTTTTTTTTTTTTTTTTTTTTTTTTTTTTTAAGCAGGGAAATTAGGTAGAGACTGTCTCAGACTACTTCTTATCAGGATTTTATGCTTTCTAACTCGAACCTTTTCTCTAAAAAGCACCATACACGACGTGAAAAAGACTGTGCCTATGGTAGTGATCCACTAACCAAAACATTTCATACACTGAGTATCCAGTTTTTCCACTGCCTTTGCTCCCTGTGTAATCACTTGCACTTCTGCAAAATGCGAGTAAAGCACTACCCAATCAGAATGGTACTGTTTTGTACTCAGTTACAAGTACAAGTAAATGACTACCCAACATGTCAAGGCAGTAGATATCAAGCATGATTTCTCTTCCTTTCCCCCCCATATAACCCAGTTAAGTTATACGTGGGGAGTGAATGGTGAGGGACTACATGTTCCATATATTGAGTAGGGGTGGGTGCTGCTGTTAATTTTTACCAATCTACATTTTTCTCAAACACCTTTTGAGGGTAAACCCATGTTAGACAATCTTAAGATTATTCTATGTCTGCTGCTTTCTGAACCTGTACCTGTATGTATATTGCTTGGAAAAGATATGGGTGTAGCACAGGATCTGAAAACCTCCACCTGTCCCTCCTTATGATTGCATGACCAGCTAGCATTTAAGCCCCTAGTACAAAAGTTCAGAGAGTTAATTCACCAAAATAATAGATTTTGTTAAACCTGGTCACTGTGTTAATAAAAGGTCATTTAAAAATATTTGTATAATTACTTTACAGCAGGAACTCTGTTGCTGCAGCCTGCTATTTCACCTTTCTATGCTTTCCTCTGATATGTGGCTTCATTTACTTAATGGGGTTTCCCCTTCCTTTTCTTTGGTTTCAGATGCGAGTGTCTCTCTGGTTTATGTGGTTTCCCCATGTGTGAGGCAGGCTCCATTCCCCAAATAGTCTCACGTGGAGACGGAACACCCGGCAAGTGCTGTGATGTCTTTGAATGTGTCAACGGTATGTGAAGTTTCTATTGTACATGAGAGGATGATTTTGTGTGTCTGTGGGAGGTGTGGGTATTTGAACATGTTGTCCAGGGATTTGGAAAATAATTGCTTTAAGGATAGCTCAAGATAAAAACTCATCTGGAAACTTTGAAGATGCTGGAATGGGGCAAAATGACAATAGAAAGACATTGGTTTCTTATCCTTTCAAACTCACTTCACTCTTTCCCCATCTTTGTTGGGATCTTTTAAATATAGGTTTAGCGCACAATTTGAATTGACATTCAAGCTCTTCTTTGCCAGTGTTTTTTTTTTTTTTTTTAAATAGGTTTTTTTTGCTACTCACAATCCTAGTTTTTGCATGGTGATTCTAAAGATAAATATGCTCTCTGAGCAATTTGAAGAAACTTTTTAAGAAACATACATTTCCAAAGCAGCTGAGAACAACTCTCATTCTCATTCTTTACAATTGCTAATGCTTTGAGAAGACATTGTTTGAATAACTTAAACATTTTATTCTTGAGCTACTGTACTTCACAATTGTTATACATTATAAGTGGGAATGGACACTTTTCAATTGATGGTGGTGCTGTGGAAGAGGAGTGTTCTAGTGGGTCACAAGATGGGATGTATCTCCAGTGAATGCTAAAATGGGATTGACACAATGGTGTCTCTAAAAGTACATTGTCCCATATTCATCTGGCATATGCTTGGGACAGCCCTTATTTCTGAATTCTTGTGCCCTGTATGCATACAAAAAAAATATTTTGAGTAGTTGCATATTGCGATATTTCAAACAGCTTAAATGTTGTTTAAATAATTAAAATGTAGTACTTGACACATAATTAGCATCTTTACTATGATAATAGTAGGGGAGGAGAATATATGAAAAGCAAAAGATGGGCTTATCTGTGTCAATGAAAAAATTACCATTGAAAGTAACTGATGATATGTTGGGGATAAAACTGTACAGTCTGAAGTGTTAAATGGAACCTATCTGATTTATTTGCTGCTTCATACATACCTGTTGCATAGTCATCTGGCTTCCAGTTCCATAATCCTTAAAACAACTGTATCATTTTTGAAAATCTGCGTACTTAATTTAACTATAAGACAGTGTTTGATTCATCATTCATTGTAACACCTAGATGACTAAGAAATATTGAGCCAGTTTCAGACATGTGTTCATTGGTGTAATTTATAGATTCTCTTACATAAACTCCTAAGGCTTTATAACATTTTGTGACTACCTTGGACCTATTTATATCTAATTTTCAATGTGTTAGAGTTTGAGTTGGTGCAACATATGTTCCATGGAGCTGGAAAGTAGGTATAAGAAGGTGTAAGTTAATAGCAGCTGTTCCTACTTTATTCTGACATGTATGTCCATTGTATCTGACTTCCCGAGAGAGGCAGGATTTTCCTCGGATGCTACTTTAAAATGTTTGTGCTGATCTCATGCAGTTGACAGTGGTCTTAGGGTTGTACTATTACTTCCTTATCTGTATCATTGCCTTACTGTTTATCCTAAGATATTCCAAAGATTTGGCCCTTCTTTTTTCTACTTATTCCTCAGATTTACCCATTGCAGTCTCACCTTGGTAGGTTATCGAACTTTGGCTTTCACATACTATATTATTGAAGGTTTAATTTACTTGAATCATCTTCTCAATAGCATTGAGATTGGAGATGCACCTTTACTAATTTATTTTGATAATTTAGCATCTGTTTATTGGGATTCAGTCCGTTATGTGGTTTATTAGAATTTGTAAGCCTACTTTACACATTCTTCTAATATCTCTTGGCTAGTATGATTGCAAAAAAATTGTAGAAAATCCCAGTTTACTGAAAAATTGTAAAGTTCTTAGTACGGTGGGCCTTTGTCCAAGTCAACCTCATCACAAAACATCTGCTCAGAGAAGGTGGCTTTAAGGAAGTAGAAGTCAACCTCAATGAGCTGGAGAATTACTTTGCTAAGGTCACAAAATTACTCTGTAGCAGCATATCTCATACATGGCCCACAGTCATCAAGGGAGGGGAACAGAAAATGAGTCACCCAGGGCAGGAGCAGATGGGACAGGAGCCACCAAGGAAAGAAAGAGATGAGGGGTCTGATGGGAAGTAGCTGCTGAAGGAGTGGAGAGGAAAGAGGAGTTTTCCAGTGGAAGAGAAAACACAGAAGTCGTGAAAATGGTCTTGTCAAACAAAGCTGGTGTAGTTGACAGGATTACAAGCTTGTTTTAGAAGGGTAACTGCTTAGATTTAATATACTTTGGTAAGGCATTTCACCTAGCACTTCATGACAGTCTGATTAAAAAATTAGCATTCTACAAGATCAATAAAACATGCATTAAAGGATCAAGAACTGGCTAGCTAATTGATAGCGCTCAACAAGTAGTTGTCAGTACGGAATCCTCACTGAAATGGGGTGTTTTTAGTGGGGTTCTGCAGGGATCCGTTCTAGGCCTGTCACTATGGAACATTTTTATTAATCATCTGGAAGTAAATATAAAATCACTGCTGATAAAATGTATGGATGACACAAAGATTGGTGGAGTTGTAAATAATGAGGACAGGGCACTCTCACAGAATGATCTTGATCGCTTTGTAAGCTGTGCCCATTCAAATAAAATGCTTTTTAATATAGCCACATGCAAGATCATACATCTTGGGACAAAGAATGCATGCCGTGCTTACAGGATGGAGGATTGTATCCTGAAAAACAGTGGCTTCATAATAACTCAACACGAGGTCCCAGTGTTATACTGTGGCAAAAAAAAAAAATAACTAAAACAAAACCAACCAAACAACAACAAAAATGTGATTGTTGGATGTACAAATAGGGGAGTAAGAGTAGAGAGTTGATTTTTACCTCTCTGTAAGGCATTTGTGAAACTGAGACTTGAAGACTGCATACAATTCTGGTTCCACATGTTAAAAATGATTTTGAAAAATTAGGTAGGGTGTGGAAAAGATCCACAAAAATGTTTCAGGGGCTGGAGAAAATACATTACAGTGAGATAATTAAAAAGCTCAGTCTTTTTAGCTTGTTACAAAGAAGATTGAGAGGTGACTTAATTATAGTGTAGCATTACCCTCACAGGGAGAAAATAGCAGGTAGCAGAGGACTCTCTAATGTCGCAGAGAAAGGTATAACAAGAACTCATGGGAAGCTGAAGCCAGACAAATTTCAATTAGAAATAAAGCACAAATATGTAAAAGCGAGGGTGATTAACCATTGGAACAAACTACCGAGGGAGCTGGTAGATTTTCCATTCTCCAATGGATTAGATTAGATTAATTTGCCCCTGGTGAATCCATGTTGACTGTTCCTGATCACCTTCCTCTCCTCCAAGTGCTTCAAAATGGATTCCTTGAGGACCTGCTCCATGATTTGGTTGGGGACTGAAGTGAAGCTGACTGGTCTGTAGTTCCCCGGGTTCTCTTTTTTTCCATTTTTTTAAAGATGGGCACTATATTTGCCTTTTTCCAATCGACCGGAACCTCCCCCAATCACCACAATTTTTCAAAGATAATGGCCAATGGCTCTGCAATCACATCAGCCAACTCCCTCAGCACCCTTGGATGCATTAAATCTGGACCCATGGACTTGTGCACGTCCTGCTTTTCTAAATAGTCCTTAACCTGCTCTTTCACCACTGAGGGCTGCTCACCTATTCCCCATGCTGTGTTGCCAGTGCAGCAGTCTGGGAAGACTGAGGCAAAAAAATCATTGAGTACTTCAGCTTTTTCCACATCATCTGTCACTATGTTGCCTCTCCCATTCAGTAAGGGTCTCACTTTCCCTGACCACCTTCTTGTTGCTAACATACCTGTAGAAACCCTTCTTGTTACCCTTCACATCCCTTGCTAGCTGCAACTCCAATTTTGTCGTGGTCTTCCTGATTACACCCCTGCATGCTCTAGCAATATTTTTATACTTCTCCCTAGTCATCTGTCCAAATTTCCACTTCTTGTAAGCTTCCTTTTTGAGTTTAAGGTCACCAAAGATTTCACTATTAAGCCAAGCTGGTTGCCTGCCATATTTGCTATTCTTTCTGCACTTCGGGATGGTTGTTCCTGCACCCTCAATAAGTCATCTTTAAAATACAGCCAGCTCTCCTGGACTCCTTGCCCCCTCATATAAGCCTCCCAGGGGATCCTGCCCATCAGTTCCCTAAGAGAATCTAAGTCTGCTTTTCTGAAGTCCAAGGTCCATATTTTGCTACTCTCCTTTCTTCCTTTTTTTCAGGCACATCTGACAAATTTTTCGATTTGTTCTTCACCAACATCTATTTTCAGTGGAAATACTTGTACATGTGATGCTATATGCAGTCCAGTAGATAGGTTGATAAGCACCGCTGGATGTGATTCAGGGCCAAATGAGTTTATCGTATTATTGATCACATGGTTCGTAAGAGCTGTAACATCTTCATCTCTCTTCGATGCAGAGGCAAGGACTTGATTGTGGACTTTGTCTTCATTACTTTTTTATAGGCTGCATTTTTCAGTCGTAGCTTTTGCATTTTCCTAATGTGAAGGTGTGTATTGTCATCTCTAACACTAATACTGACCTGTGCATAAATGTCACTGAATTAAAAAACAAGTTTATAGAATGTTTTAAAGGCTAATACTGCATGCATAGGTATTTACAACTTAAAATCTTCTACCAGGCAGATTAGATGCTACGTTGCATGTACAAAAGCTTACAAATGGAGAAGCATTAGATTAGGAATTCATGTATACTTGTATCTACTCACTGTGCAGTACTAAGTATAGACACGCAATCTGCTGTTACTAGTGGACAACCTTCAGTTTGAGACTGATCTAGTCAGCAAATTTCAATTGAAAATATAGAAAACTATTATCACTTATGAGTAAGACTGTTTTAGTCACAGGTATTTGCCTGTGACCTGTCCGTGACTTTTACTACAAATACCAGTGAATAAAACTTGGGTGAGGGCTACCAGGGGACCCTGTGGACACTGGGGGAGGATGGTCGGGCTGCTTTGGGTGGGGTTGCCCGGGGACCCCGTGGGTGCCCTGGCTGCTTGAAGAGGGGGCGGCCCAGGACCCCTGCTGGTGCTAAGGGGACATGGGCGGTGGGGCGCAGCCTGGGAACCCTGCTGGTGCTGGGTGGGGGATAGCGGGGCTGGTAGGCTCCCTACCTGGCTCCGCGCCTCTCCCCCGCCCAGCAGCAGCAGAGTTTGGGTGTGGTAGGGGGCAGGAGGTTGCACAGGACAGGGTGAGGCGGGCTCTGCGCGGTGCTTACCTGGGGATCTCCCTGTTAGTATCAACATACCCCTGATGACTGGATTTCTTCCTACATCCCTCAGTCAGCTGCTACGTGGACATATGGCCAGGCAGCTCTGCGGGCTGCCTCCTCCTGCAGGCACCACCCCCGCAGCTCCCATTGACCAGGAACCGCGGCCAATGGGAGCTGCAAAGCCAGGGTTCTGGGCAGAGGCAGCCCGCAGAGCTGCCTGGCCACGCTTCTGCCTAGCAGCTGACCGAGGGGGATGTCATCGCTTCCAGGGAGACCCCCAGGTAAACGTCGCCTAGAGCCTGCCTCACCCCGTCCAGTGTCCCGACCCCCTGCTCCCTCCCACACCCAAACTCCTCTGGGATGCAGGGATGTGGTGGTCCAAGACTGCCCCAGCAGCGGCAGGTGTGCCTGGCGCAGGGGCTGCCTGAGCTGCCCCTGTGTTGGGTGCGCTGGCTGCTGCAGAAGTCAGAGGTCATGGAAAGTCATGGAATCCATGACTTCTGTGACCTCCGTGACAAACTCGCAGCCTTACTTATGAGATACTTTGACGATTAAGAATGTAACGTGACAACATTTCATTTTAGTATATTGCAAAATGTTGATAGTCACATTTTTTGCCTTATGCTAAACAGCCTCATCATTTCTGGAAAAAAAAACAACCTTCCTTGTGCAAAACAATAAAAATCTTAATACGGTGTTGTTTGGTAGCTATAACCAACAAGCACTACATTAAGTTGTAGAAATGTAAACAGTAATAACTGTGGTGTTTCTAGAAACTACAAAATTGACATTTTCTCATTTTGGTACCATTGTTTCACCTTGTCTACAGGCTTACATCTCCACGTCATACTTCATCTAAATGTACATAAAATAAGCCTTCAAATGATAAATAATGTGGGTGTGTGTAGGGTGGGTACATTAAACTCCAAAAAAAATATGGCTTTGTTTGGAGAATTGCCGCATGCCTAAATAGTGTCTGTCTTTGCTCTATGAATATTTTTTGTGAATTTAATTTAGGTCTGATTTGGAGGGCCTATTGTCACAAAGGTGTGTTGTGCCTTTCTCTTGTCAACTTAATCTGATTCTGCTTTAGTTATGCGTCTTTCATTATGGGGGATAAGCTGCTAGTCACAGTTCTTTGCAAATATTTATAGCAGGCTAGATTTTGTTTTGTCACCTCACAAGAACTAGACTGATAAAGCAGTTGTTTTTTGCTTAATATACATAGGGGAGTATGGCCTTATTTTTCTCTATAATGTTCACGCTGTTATTTCTTTATGTACTATAATAGATAATTGAAAAGTACTTTCTTATGACAGCAATAACTCTTGATTCCTGTTGAGGATCAGGCCGAGTATTTAACTCTAATGCTGTAACTGGATCATGTTGTTTTCATGTTCCCTGTTTGGTCTTCATGTAGTAGACCTCTTCTTTGTTGTTTTCAGGTTCAAATTACAGCAAATACTTAAGTTAGCAAGTGGTTAGAGCCACATGACAGCAGGATTCTTAAGAAAAAAGAACATTTGTCTTGCAGATAACATGGTGCTTTTCCAACGATGGTGTGTTTGTAATGTTGTCGTCATCGTCATCATCATGGTTATATGTAGAGGTCAGTATATGTTCTGTGTAAAATTGGTATACTAATTGGGAGCATATTATAGGACGCTTTCTAAAATGCTGTATTGTCATGATTAAGATAATTCAGCATATTTGTTATACAAAGAATAATCTCAGTGGAATATGGCTCTTCTCCCTCCTCAAAGCCTTTTACTTAAGTGATCAGAACTCATTCTTTGACGGTGGTAAGAGTCAAGCTCAAGTTGATATGTCAGTAGAAAGTTCCCCTGCCCTGGATCATTCATCAAGAATGCTGTGGCTTGGCCTTTCCAAGGTATAACTGAGCTCTGTCAACCTGAGTGACTTCCACCAATTTCAGCTTCCTCAAAGATTCTGAAGATTGAGTATCAAATGCTGGAGATATATTGGTTCCATTCTGTTCAAGGCTTTGTAAATGAGGACCTTGAATATGCCCTAGAATTACAGACAAAGATTTCAGAGTACAAAGCAATAGAGTGATATGATCTTGTCTTTCTTGCTTAGCAAGTAGGCTGCTGTGTGCTCTACCAACCTTAATTTCTTGGTGGTCTTTTGGATAAGCCATAGATAATGTACATTACAGTAGCCTGGAAGTGACAGAAGCATGGATTGCAGTGACTTTGTCTGTGGTAAGAGGAACTGGAACAGATTCTTAGCTACTCTAGATCTAGGAAGGCATTTTTTGCCTCCTGGAAGTTTAATGATTAGTCTAGCAGTTTGTTTATTTAACACTGAAAGTGTTTGGTGCTGTAACAGATCCAAATCAAAGACAGTCTGCCTTGAAGAGTTTATAATCTATGAAGTAGACATAGTAAAAACCAGGGCCGCCCAGAGGATTCAGGGGGCCTGAGGCAAAGCAATTTCGGGGGCCCTTTCCATAAAAAAAAGTTACAATACTATAGTAACATGTATTTGGAAAGTAAAAAATAACCAGTGAAATACATTCAAAAATGAATTGTTAATTTGAAAATACATGAAATGCATTATTTAAAAACATTAAATGCTTTAATGGTATGTATACATTTGCAATTTCATAATGGGCTGTCGCTGGGTGATGGTGATGGTTGGTGCCAATGAGCTGTCACTGCCTGGGGGTGGCACTACTGTTGCCAAGGGCTGGGTTGGGAGCTGGGCTCTGGGTCGGGGGGGTGCCTGGCTCAGAGGGGCTGGGCTCGGAGCTGGGGGTCGGGGGGTACCCGGCTCAGAGGGGCTTACCATGCCGCTTACCCCTCTCCCAGAGCCTCAGCGAGCCACGTCCAGAAGTTCCTGCCGCTTGGCCTGCCAGAGCTCGCAGCTCCGCCCCCTTACCACGTGGCTCTGAGCAAGAGGACCTCAGGCCCCACCCGAGCCACACCGCTGCAGCGCTGTCCAGGGCCGCTCCTAGACGCGGCATATTGAGGCGATGGGGGAAGGCGGAGGCGGGGGGAGCCTCCGACCTTCTCGTGGAGGCCCCTGCGGGGCCTGGGGCAGATTGCCCCACTTCCCCCCTCTTCCTCCCCCTTCCCCCCCCCCCCCAGCGGCCCTGGTAAAAACAGGACACACTGGGAATTCTAGATAAAAATAACTTTAAATTAAAAAAAAAAAAAAAAAATCCAATAATCCCTTTCCTAGTTCCCAGTGTATTATAGTGGAGCACTAGATCCACTGTAGTAAAGGTTGAACATTGTTTTTTTATTTAAAGTTGGACTCTTAAGTGCTCTATAATCTGTATGTTTACTCAGATTGTCTTGAAATGGTTGTACCTCATGAGGGTTCTGGGTAGTTTTCATGGTACAAATTTGGGGTCATTTGAATAATTGAATAATTTTTCTAGTCCACATCTGGAGCTTAGACTATGACTCTGATCCACCCCAAACTGATCTCAGTTGTTAAGGATTTATCTGAGGAAGTGGATTGCACCTACTGTCCCTTTATGGGGTTTAGATTAGAGAAGTTATTACAGGGTAAATTAGGAATTTACTGTCAGTAGCTGCAGCTAGAGAGAATAAAATGTTCATGTGCAGAAGGATTAGGGCCCTCTGGAAGCAAGAGGGATTCCAGGCAGCCTGTTCTCTCAGTGACTGACTGTCTCAAGGGGACACTGCTGTGGCAGTTGAACCTTGGGTTTGTGTGATTAGACAGTTGACAACCCTAATATCCTTGCCCCACCCCTTCTTCGAGGCCTTGCCCCGCTCACTCCATCCCCCTTCCCTCCATCGCTCGCTCTCCCCCACCCTCATTCACTTTCACTAGGCTAGGGCAGGGGGTTGGGGAGCAGGAGAGGGTGTGGGTTCTGGGAGGGAGTTTGGGTGCAGGAGGGGGCTTAAAGCTGGGGCAGGGGGTTGGGGTGTAGGAGGGGATGAGGGATGTGGGCTACGGCCAGGCGGCGCTTACCTCGGGCGGCTCCCGGGTGGCAGTGCAGTGGCGCTAAGGCAGGCTCCCTGCCTGCCCTGGCGTCGTGCCTGGAAGTGGCCGGCACATCCCTGCAGCCAATGGGAGCTGTGGAGTCGGCACTCAGTGCACGGGCAGCATGCAGAGACCCTTGCCCCCCCAGGGGCCACAGGGATGTGTTATCTGCTTCCAGGAGCGGCATGGGGCCAGGGCAGGCAGGGAGCCAGCTTTAGCCCTGCTGCGCTGCTGGACTTTTAGAGGCCTAAAATCTCCCGGTTTGGCTTCAGTAGCGTCCGGGAGATAGAGCCCGATTCCAGGAGACTCCCAGCAAAACCAGGAGGATTGGCAACCCTAGTTGAACATGAGCTGTGTCTGTCACTCTGAGTTTGAGCCCCGTCTTTGGCAGAAATCTGATAATGATTGGTGAGCATGTGCTCAGTTCCTAGTGTGTTTTCATAGTATCTGTCAGGGTAGAGTCCTAGATTTGTGTTATTGACATGCTGGGGCATCTCTCAAAGAGGGCAGAGCGAAGGTTGAGATGTAGGGGTGTGTTATGTACCTCAACTTTGTATTTCCTGGTTTTATGTAAGATATGTAAGTTTAGCCACTCTCCACATTCTGGAATGGCATAAGCTACCACTGGACAACTGTAATTCTGTGTTCGTGACATTTTTAGGCATGTAATATGGAAACATCTTGGTTAGGGTTACCATACGTCCGGTTTTTCCTGGACATATCCGGCTTTTCGGCAATCAAACCCCTGTCCAGGGGGAATTGCCAAAAAGCCGAACATGTCCGGGAAAATGCCGGCCGGGCACTTCCCCTCCCGTGGCTGCTCTTCTCCTCCCCTGACTCTTCAGCTCTGTTTAAGAGCCGAGCTGCCCGAGCGCTACCGGCTTCGGGCAGCCCCCA